>NW_026289112.1:0-39265 GCF_023373465.1 Oncorhynchus keta | reverse complement strand
GAACCAATGATTTTCTGTATTCACCTACTCAACTGTTTAGTGTTAGGTTGAGACTGTTTTATTTAATTTTTTAATTTGTATTTTTACCCCCTTTTCTCCCCAATGTTGTGGTATCCAATTGTTAGTAATAACTATCTTGTCTCATCGCTACAACTCCCGTACGGGCTCGGGAGAGACGAAGGTCGAAAGCCATGCGTCCTCTGAAACACAACCCAACCAAGCCGCACTGCTTCTTAACACAGCGCGCATCTAACCTGGAAGCCAGCTGCACCAATGTGTCGGAGGAAACACTGTGCACCTGGCGACCTTGGTTAGCGTGCACTACGCCCGGCCCGCCACAGGAGTCGCTGGTGCGCGATGAGACAAGGATATCCCTACCGGCCAAACCCTCACTAACCCAGATGACGCTAGGCCAATTGTGCGTTGCCCCACGGAGGTTGAGACTTATTATGGAAAGAGCGACATCTACTGAGACAGTGCCAGCCAAGTTAAGAAATATTGATCCCTCCAAAGCATTATGGGGGTTCTTCCTTTAAAAGTTACGCCCTTATTCTGCAACCGTTAGTGGTAGATGGTGTAATTCTGTTATTGTACCACACTATTACAAGTGAGAGTTAGAACGCTGATCTATTGGTAGTCTAAACTGTGGCGATTAATGAAAGCATTTTCAGTCTGAGAGTCTCTTCTCTGGCATTAGAATCCTGCATCAGGCAACAACAACAAAAACTGGAGTTAAGAGAGAACTTGGGTAAATACAATGGGGACATTTCACTTGACATGTGGACTGATAATTTTCGAAAAAAAGCACAGTGGGCTTTTGGTTTCTCTCCCTCTAAAAACAGAAATAAATTATTCTAAATGACAAACTGGCTTTATTTACAAATGAGTAAGAATGTTCAAGAATGGCCTTTTTTCCTTTATTCAGATTATAATCTCACCCTTTCGGTTATTTGAAACAAAACCATCTCCAAAATATCATTAGTTTTTTAAATAAGCCATAGAAAGTTGGTTGCAATTTCAATTTTAAAAAATACAAATAAGGAACTTGTCTGTCGGCCCTGCATTAAAGACCAACATTTTGTTAAAGAAAATAGTGATAAATAAAAATGCATACTAGTTCCATTTAAGGACCAAAAAATTGACAGCTGTGCCATACAGATTGCAAAATAGTTGGGAAGAGATTTTCGATGTACCAATTCCATGGCACATGCTTTATGAATTGACACGCAATTTTCAATTTATTATAACCTACTGCAGGCCTAAAACCTATGGGTTTAACCTATGTTTCTCTCCGTCACCCACACACACCTTAAACACTTGGATAATAAAGTATTGAAAGCATATTGAAGAAAAAAGCTGCCTATAATAATAATATAATATATGCCATTTAGCAGACGCTTTTATCCAAAGCGACTTACAGTCATGTGTGCATACATTCTACGTATGGGTGGTCCCGGGAATCGAACCCACTACCCTGGCGTTACAAGCGCCATGCTCTACCAACTGAGCTACAGAACCACAAAAAGTAAACACTTAAAACTCAGGAAGCTGTAAAAGCATACCCCAATCAGGATATGTGTTTACTTATAGCGTCCTGTGCCAACCGGAAGTGCCTTAAAATGGTGTCATAGGAGCTGTTTTGAAGGGTTAAAAAGGTCAGATCTTTTCAAAACTTCATATGTGTGATTAGGCAACCCTCATGAACTGTAAGTCAGTCATTTCTCCCAACAGATGTCAAAGAAAAGCTCTCACACACACACACACACACACACACACACACACACACACACACACACACACACACACACACACACACACACACACACACACACACACACACACAGCAAGGATGGAGTGACAGAGTGCGGTGCTTAAAGACACTCAGAGCTTGCAATGGCATTATCATAATCTCTAGGCTGTGCCGAGTTCAACGAGATGCCCCGCTAGACCGTAGCTTGCTCGGTCTGAGCCCAGCGACCATGAAAAAAGTAGGCCCATAATGAAGCCTGGACCTAAATTGAAGGTGCTTTTGGGTGACAGCGGGAGAACAGTTAGGGGTAGAAGCACAATTCGACCTCAGGAACATTCCTGGTTTTGGAATACCCAACTGTGATAAATAGTGCATTCAACCCTATGTAAATTGGTCAGTTCTTAACGTAAAAATCAGGATTCTGTAAATGCATACCCCAATCAGGATATGTGTTTACTTATAGCTTCCTGTGCCAACCGGAAGTACCTAAAAATGGTGTCATAGGAGCTGTTTATAAGGGTTAAAAAGGTCACACACAGCTAGGACAGAGGGACACAGTGTGGTGCGTAGAGACAGACAGAGCCTGCAATAGTTACCTTTGTTCGAACTAAAAAATAACCGTCAGACCTAGAGTTCTGAAACTTTAGAAACCTGTTCTAGACCTCAGGTCAATAGTGCGTGGTGAGTTACGTGGCTCTAGAAGGTTCTCGGACCATGAAACAGCCTACATTTGCAATAACTTGACCATTACGAAAATGACGACATTTAGAAAAGTCCAAGAGTCGCAAGACTAGGTGCATTGAAACCGGCTCGGCCCATAGAGACGGACCCCAACGTTTCGGTCCGATAGCTCATTCAAGGACCCCGTAGCAAAGAATGGAAAAAAGTGGATGTTCAGCACCAATTAAGGTCGTTGCTCGGGCACCGAATGACCCATCGAGCCGAAACTCGGCATTTGGGGTCGGCTCACATAGGTCTACACATAATGTCAGAACTAGACCCTCAGCTAGAATGTAACTACGTGTTTTATGTTTTTATTATGTTTTAAACTGAAGGCGCTGTAAATTATGGGCCAGCTGTGAAATATATGATAGTTGGCTTCAAAACGAGTTGGAAAAAGTGGGTATGGGGTCAGTTTGTATCAGTTTGGTGTCAGAATGACATCTAATTGACTGATGGACGGTGACTTGCTGGCTGACTTTTGTCCATTTGCAATATGTTTAAACAGTGAGGTACCATCACCAAAGTGACATTCTGAAATCAACCCCAACGAGCGATGGAGATGAACAGGCCAGTCAATTTAGCATTTCTGCAGAATTTTTGAGCATGTCAAATTCGTGATGGTAAATGCACATTGAAACATATTGCAAATGCACAGCCGTGCACCTGGTGTTTGGAACGGGTTACCAGGAGGACATTTTTAAAATGGTTTTAAATGCCATTACGGGGTATCAAGGGGTCCATGGTTGGGTAGGGAGCACCCCCCACCCGTGCCCATCCAATAGGGGGTGCCCTTGTCATCTTGGACGTTTTTAAAAAAAATCGTTGAATAACAATAGTCCCACTTCTCCCTCATCATACATGACAAATATACCATCTAGGTTGATTCATGGCTTAACATAGTGCTATATATAGTGCTATTGACTTAGGACTCAAATTGCAGTTCCTATGCCTTCCACTAGATGTCAACAGTCTTTAGAAATTGTTTCAGGCTTGTTTTCTGATAAATGAGGGAGTAAGACCAGTCTGGATGAGTGGTCCCTGATGTGTCACAGAGCTTTTTCATGCGCAATCCCGAGAGACTGCCTTTCTTGTTTACCTTTTATACTGACAACGTTATTGTCCGGTTGAAATCTTATAGATCATTTAGGCTAAAAACAACCTGAGGATTGAATATAAACATCGTTAGACATGTTTCTATGAACTTTACGGATAAAATTTAGATTTTATGTCTGCCTGTTTTGACTACGTTTGAGCCTGTGGATTATTGAAGAAAATGTGCGAACAAAACTGAGGTTTTTGGATATAAAGAGACTTTATCGAACAAAAGGAACATTTATTGAGTAAATGAATGTCTTCTGAGTGCACCCATATGAAGATCATCAAAGGTAAGGGACTCATTTTATCTCTATTTCTGACTTGTGTAACTTCTATTTGGCTGGTTACTGTTTGTAATGATTTGTCTGCTGGGCTATGTTCTCAAATAATCGTAAGGTATGCTTTCGCCGTAAAGCATTTTTAAAATCTGACACCGTGGTTGGATTCACAAGAAGTTCATCTTTAAACCTATGTAAAATATGTTTTGCTTTCTGAATTTTTATAATGAGTATTTCTGTACACAACATCCATTCAAAGCGATTAACTGCCTTTTCTCTCATGCTTTTTCTCTCAGGAGAGCGACATTGGTCCATGTGGAGTGAGCATGGAGAGAGATCCAGTCCAAACTTATGTCATGCTGCTGGTGTACTGGTGGGAAAATGGACAAAGACATAATGGACTGTAAAGGACAGTGACAGCTCAGGTGAGAGACAAGGGCCATCCACATTGAACATGTGCCATTAAAAAGGATAAACTGAAACACTATCTGAACAAGAACATGAAGAAACACCAGGAAGGATGAGTGCCGGGGGTGGAGGAGGGAGTTCAACCATGCCCATAATTGATTTAGTCTTATCCCAAAATTGTTTATTTTGGGTATCAGGTTGTTTGTGGAGGTCTGCACACTGTGAAATGTATATTCATTTAGACTAAGAATGCATTGAGATACCAATCTATCATTAACTTCTTTGGGACTGGGGGGCAGTATTGAGTGGCTTGGATAAAAAGGTGCCCAGAGTAAACTGCCTGCTACTCGAATATACAGTGTATATGGGGTCATATTGCACTTCCTAAGGAGGTATTTGGACATAAATGATGTGGAACTGGGATTCCTGGGAGTGCATTCTGATGAAGATCATCAAAGGTAAGTGAATATTTATAATTCTATTTCTGACTTCTGTTGACTCCACAACATGGCGGATATCTACATGGCTTGTTTTTGTGTCTGAGCACTGTACTCAGATTATTGCATGGTGTGCTTTTTCTGTAAAGTTTATTTTCAATAATGTTTCAATCCTTTGACCGGAGAATTCCTCTGACTGTCCTTCTGACAGCTCTCATTCTCCCCAACCTCACAGTAGAAGCCTGAAACAAGGTTGACATCTAGTGGACGCCTTAGGAAGTGCAATATGAGCCCACAGACACTGTATATTGGATAGGCTAAGACTTGAAAACCTACAAACCTCAGATTTCCCACTTCCTGGTTGGATTTGTTCTCAGGTTTTTGCCTGCCATATGAGTTCTGTTATACTCACAGACATCATTCAAACAGTGTTAGAAACTTCAGAGTGTTTTCTATGCATATCCTTGTCACGCCCTGGTCGAAGTATTTTGTGTTTATCTTCATGTATTGGGTCAGGCCAGGGTGTGGCATGGGGTTTTTGTATTGTGGTGTGTTTTGTCTTGGGGTTTTGGTGTGTATCTATTGGGATTGTAGCTAGTGGGGTGATCTAGCAAAGTCTATGGCTGTCTGGAGTGGTTCTCAATCAGAAGCAGGTGTTTATCGTTGTCTCTGATTGGGAACCATATTTAGGCAGCCATATTCTTTGAGTTTGTCATGGGTGATTGTCCTTGGTATCCTTGTTCCTGTCTGTGTTAGTTTTCACTAGTATAGGCTGTTTCGGTTTTCGTTACGTTCTTTGTTTTGTAGGGTTTGTGTTTTAGATTCGTGTTACGTTTTTTTGTTCATTAAACATGGATCGCAATCTACACGCTGCAGTTTGGTCCGACTCTCCTTCACCACACCTAGAAAACCATTACAATCCTAGCATCTGGGCCTGAGTAGCAGGCAGTTTACTCTGGGCACACTTTTCATCTGGACATGAAAATACTGCCCCCTACCCCAAAGAAGTTAAGGAGAAGTGGATCTAAAATTCCATGCATAACACTTGTATCTTTTAGCAATGTTTATTATGAGTATTTTTGTAAATTGATGTGGCTCTCTGCAAAATCACTGGATGTTTTGGAACTACTGAACATAACGCGCCAATGTAAACATAGATTTTTGGATATAAATATTAACTTTATCGAACAAAACATACATGTATTGTGTAACATGAAGTCCCATGAGTGCCATCTGATGAAGATCTTCAAAGGTTAGTGATTCATTTTATCACTATTTCTGCTTTTTGTGACTCCTCTCTTTGGCTGGAAAAATGGCTGTGTTTTTCTGTGACTAGGTGCTGACCTAACATAATTTTTTGGTGTGCTTTCATCGTAAATCCTTTTTGAAATTGGACACTGTGGCTGGATTTAGAACAAGTTTATCTTTAAAATGGTGTAAAATACTTGTATGTTTGAGGAATTTTAATTATGGGATTTCTGTTGTTTTTTATTTGGCGCCCTGCAATTTCACTGGCTGTTGGCGAGGTGGGACGCTACCGTCCCACATATCCCAGAGAAAAACAAGTGATGAGAAAAGTTAGGGTCTGAAATTAAGGTGATTAGAACCAACATGAAGCACTAATGACTGTCATTCTAAATTTGGGTTAGATAATGTATCAACAGTTATAATTATGATTTGGAAAGGCAATGCTTCTAGAGACAGTGCTGTGCCCTAAAATGTGAGGAGAGCCACTTGATTGTAGCTTGGGATAACCATGCCCCAATCTCATTCTTATCAAGGTTGGTGTGAACCTATTATAACATGTGTTCTCTCTCTCTTCCCTGTGAAATGTTATTAACATGCTGTAAGGTGAACTGTTCCTCTCTGGCTGATAAGATCTCAGCAGCTATCATGTTTTCTGCTCATCCAGAGGATGGTGAAACTAATGAGCTACCAACTCTGGATAAGCCCCCATTTCCCCCTGTAGATCCGGACGAAGAGTAATGATTGAAGGTTGTTTTCTTTTAACAAGTTGAGGGTAAGGTCATCTAAACCCTTAACCTGTTTACATTATGTGAAACACTGAGCTGATGAGCATGCATCAAACTTCTGAAGGTCTTAGGAGAGTTGTTAACATCTCTTGGATATTCAGGACGGTAGCGTCCCACCTCAACAACTGCCAGTGAAAGTGCAGAGCGACAAATTCAAAACAACAGAAATCCCTTAATTAAAAAATGATGTATGTATATAATCAATCTTTAGGATGTTTTTAACATAAATCTTCAATAATGTTCCAACCTGAGAATTCCAACCTGCGATGGAACGCAGCTACCTCTCACGTGAGTGCGTGTGATCAGCTCATGCCACTCTGGCAGACCTTTGACTCATTCAGCTCCCATTCCCCCTTCCTTCACAGTAGAAGCATCAAACAAGGTTCTAAAGACTGTTAACATATAGTGAAGCCTTAGGTAGTGCAATATGACCCCACATACACTGTATTTCCGATAGGCAATGACTTTACAAACCTCAGCTTTCCAACTTCCTGGTTGAATTTTTACTCAGGTTCTTGCCTGCCATATGAGTTCTGTTATACTGACAGACATCATTCAAACAGTTGAAGAAACTTCAGAGTGTGTTCTATCAAAATCGACTAATAATATGCATATATTAGCAACTGGACCTGAGTAGCAGGCAGTTTACTCTGGGCACCTTATTCATCCAAGCTACTCAATACTGTCCCCCAGTCCCAAAGAAGTTAAACAACAGGGTTTTATATTTTGACTAAATTGATGTGCCAGGGACAGTTAGTGAAAAACATTGGTTAATGCAACCTGATTGTGGTAAGAGATATGGAAACAATGGTTAACATTGAGATATTTATTCACCTCTGAATAAACCACCTTGTGTATGTGTGTGTATTTTTGTTACTCACTACCATTAATAGAAGAATAACCTTTATTATGATTATAGTATTGCCATACTAATTGTATTGTACAACCCGGAATGAAGGGTTTGAATTGATGAAGTGTCTGTTTTTTTTCCTGTGTTGACTTCCCAAACTTAAATAGGAGTATTGAAAATGTTGATATATAAGCTAAAATCTAAATGCTTACATTAAAATATAATGATTATTATCACACAAGTGATAAGAGGATGCAATGTAATTCATCTGTTGTTCTATAAACCAATTTCTGTGTTTATGCAAGTGGCTGACTGAACGAATGATCACTTATCAGTAGCTACAATTTGGCAGTACGCCCAGACCTTGTTTTGAGACTGAAAGATAGCTGAGACCTTGTAACTGAGATAAGAGAAAGAAGCCTCGTGAGGTATTGGTCGGTCACATGAATGAAACAAAACCGTAATGATTAATGAATTATGCTAAATCATGCAAATAGAACTTGTCTGTGTATAGCCATATATAAGACAACTGCTGGAACTGCCCAAGCAGAGCTCCTGATTGACATGTGTACTATGGAGTTGGTTGGAACCTCTCCAGCGCGCTGACTGTAAACAATGATCCATATTAAGATTGACTTCGGGTGTACCTGTGTAAGAATTTCCACAACAAAGATGTAGCTACAAACAAAACAGAGTTGAATGGTTCCAGTCTGCCGTGAATCATTCATCTATGTATACGGGTAAGAGTCTAGCTACATTTTCAGATAAAATAGATATAAGTTTATCATTTTGTCAGACGTTGGCTTGCTGGCTCGCTAGCTAATGTTACGTGTATGATCTGTGTAGTAATATTATTTGAATCAGGAACCATTTGCATTGCTAGTTATAGTTTGTTAGCTTTAGCTAGCTGCATATTCATACTACAGCTAAGACAGTGTTTGTGTTAGTAGTAAAATGAGTTGGGATTATGCCGATTCATTGTTTAGCTAGCTAGCTACTGTCATGGTTCCTCCTGGCACCAAAGGGCGGCAGAGACTGCTCTAGAGACTTTTATTGGACTGTGTCTTATTATTTCATGATTGTGTCCCCGTTAAAAGATGTGTGTTTTCTGTGGGTCATTGTAGACGCATGAATTGTTTACCGTATGCGATCGTTTCCTGAGTGAGTTTTCGAGTGTTTGTTGTTTTTCAAGTCTACTGTGATCCTGCGACTACCGTTTCTCAGTAAAGTATTATGTTTATCCTTAGCCACTGATTCCCTGTCTGGTCTCTTCTCTGCACCTGGGTCCAACCTCACCACGTCACAGCGACCTAGCTAGCGACATGTCTAAGCAGAAGACTCCACCTTGGCCGGAGTATTACATGACCCATCCAATTAGCTAGGTGTGTCTGGGGGTGATTACGGCTATCGATTGTATTTCATGAACATGTGTACATTGTGGTTATAGCATTTCCTTCACATGATCTATCAATGATCTATCAAAGTGTGTCGGGTAAGTGTCATCTAATAATG
This sequence comes from Oncorhynchus keta, assembly GCF_023373465.1. NCBI lineage: Eukaryota > Metazoa > Chordata > Actinopteri > Salmoniformes > Salmonidae > Oncorhynchus > Oncorhynchus keta. The sequence goes on along the minus strand of NW_026289112.1, from coordinate 30,179 downwards.
ATACAAATATTTTATCTGGAAACTTTTTGCTTTTGATATTGCAACTATGCAAATAACCACTTCGCTGTACCGTTTACACCTGGATCCTGTGCATGTGACAAATAAACTTTATTTTATTTGATATAGTGTGTGTTTACCACATGGCCTCGTGTGAATCCTGAACCTCTCTTGGGTAGGGGGCAGTATTTTCACATCTGGATGAAAAGTGTGCCCAAAGTAAACTGCCTGTTACTCAGGCCCAGAAACTAGGATATGTATATCATTTGTAGATTTGGATAGAAAACACTCCATAGTTTCTAAAACTGTTAAAATAATGCCTGTGAGCATAACAAAACTGATATGGCAGGCAAAACCCAGAGGACAACCCATCAGCCTACCACTATTTTCAATGGCTGTTGCTTTTATTACAGGGCGAAGTCCTCCCAGATTGCAGTTCCCAGGGATTCCACTAGATGTCAACAGTCTTTAGAAAGAGTTTCAGGCTGGATTTTGGAAAAATGAGCCAGAAATTGTAGTTTTTCTAGGTGGCTCCCATTTTGGCTGTAGTGTTTCCGAGCACCTGAATGAGACCGCGTTCTTTGGTATTTTTCTCCGGTAAAGACAATAACGAGTCTCCGTCTTAAATTGTATTGTTTATTTACGTATTAGGTACCTAAGGTTAGGTTATAAGTGTTGTTTGACTTGTTTGGAAAAGTTTATTCGTAAAAGTTTATTAGTTTGGGATTCATTTTGTATGCATTTTGATGGAGGGAAGCTGGGGAATTATTGACTGAAGTGCGCCAGCTAAACTGAGTTTTTATGGATATAAAGATGGACATTATTAAACAAAAGGCCCATTTGTGATGTAACTGGTACCTTTTGGAGTGCCAACAGAAGAAGATCATCAAGAAGATCACTTTCGTGTCACACCTGCCTGGTTGAAATATGTTTTTCATGGCGCTGTCCTCAGATAATCGCATGGTGTGCTTTCACCGTAAAGCATTTTTGAAATCTGAAACAGCGACTGGATTAACAAGAAGTTATGCTTTATTTTGATATATTACACTTGTGATTTTATGGAAGTTAAATATTTATAATTCTGTAGTTTGAATTTCGCTCTCCGCAATTTCATCGGATGTTGGCCAGGTGGGACGCTACCGTCCCACCTGCCTATAAGAAGTTAAAGAGATGGGTGGGGCTAAGGCTTAAGAAGGTGAACAATGTTGAATGGGAGTTGACAAAGAAGAGCTCTCCAGTAGGTTTACCAAAACATTCAAGCACCATTTTCAAAAAGTGGGGTTACAAGTTGATCAATTTTTAAAGCAGAATTTCTTTCCCATAGTTCCTCAACTGTAGGTATGATATACCATTTTATACCATGGAAAACATGTGTTTGATGTATTTTAGACTATTCATTAATTCCGCTCCAGCCATTACCAGGAGCTCGTCCTCCCTAATTAAGGTGCCACCAACCTCCTGTGACACACACACACAAACACACACACACACAATCCTAAACCTTAGCCCTAACCTTAACCCCAAACCTCACCCTAATTCTAACTCTAATTGTAACCCTAACCCTTAATCTAACCCCTAAGCTTTTTTCCTTGTAGCAACCAGTAAAATGTCCCCACATGTCCAAACTTTCCTTGTTTTATTATTCTTCTGGTCCCCACACAAAACAAATCACACACACAGACACAAACACACACACGATCACCAGAGCTCATGTTGCTAAGGCCCAGCTGTCTGGAGAGCCTTCAGAAAGAGAGATGAGGCATTGTCAGAAATGTCTACAAGAGAGAGAGATAGAGAGGGAGGAAAAAAAGAAGGAGAGCGAAAGAGGGAGAGCACAGACTACTGAACATTTGGAATGTGTCAGAATGTGAAAGACTTACATGTGATTCCAGCAGAAGAAAGAGTTGAGTTCTTTGAAACTGGAAAGAGACTGTAGTTTCAAGTTGTATTAGCTGTATGTACAGTATCCCATACTGTGCAGAAATGTACAGGGATATGCATGGTACAAATCGTCCAACGAAGGTCTTACTTCTCAACAACGCAACAACAATAAAAAAATAAAAGAATGTAAAAATAAGAATACGAACATAAAGTTAATGCCTCAGTGGAATATAATAAACATTTTAGTATAAGTATAATACAGGAAGGCACAATTCATAGTACAATATTTAAGGGGGATGGGGGCAGTAGTGTATAAATTGAGCAGTATAATAAAAGTGTGGTAGCAGCAGTTGTGATGTGTGTGTAGCTTGAATGTATGTATGTGTGTATGTCTGTGAGGGTGTGTGCATGAGTGATTGCATATGTGCCAAGGTGGTTAGAATCAAAGCAGTCCAGTTCTACTGTTCATCAGTCTAATGGCGTGTAGATATAACCTGTTAGTATCAGACCTAGTGGTTAGAGCGTTGGGCCAGTAACCGGAAGGTTGCTGGATCGAATCCCAGAGCTGACAAGGTAAAAATCTGTCGTTCTGCTCCTGAGCAAGGCAATTCACTGTTTCCCGGGCGCTGAAGACGGTGATGTCAATTAAGGTAGCGCCCTGAACCTCTCTGATTCAGAGGGGTTGGGTTAAATGCGGTAGACACATTTCAGTCGAATAAATTCAGTTGGACAACTGACTAGGTATCCCCCTTTCCCTTTCCCTCATGCTCCGATACCGTCGGCCCAATGGTTAGGGAGAGAACAGCTCATGTCTGGGGTGTGTGGGGTCTTTGATGATGCTGCGTGACTTCCTTTGGCACTGTTTCGAGTAGATGTCCTGGATGGGTTGGAGCACAGTCCCAGTGATGTCCTGGCCGTCTTCACCACCTGCTGAATGGTCTTGCGGTGGTGGACAGAGCAATTCCCTTGCCAGTGATGCAACTGTTTAGGACGGTGTTGATGGTGCAGTGGTAGTATTTGGAGAGGACCCAGGGCGGCATGCCAAGTTTCTTCAGCCTCTTTAGGAAGTAGAGACGCTGTTGCACCCTCTTGAGAAGAGTGGTGTTATTGGTCCATGACAAGTCCTTGGTGATGTGGACGCTGAGGAACTTAAAACTCGTGACTCTCTCTACTGCAATCCCGTCGGGGCATGTTCCCTCTGCTTCCTGAAGTCAACAATCAACTCCTTTGTTTTGCTGATGTTGAGGGAGAGGTTATTTTCCTGACACCCCAATGCCAGTTCACTTACCTCCTCCCTATAGGCTGACGTCATTGTTGGTCGTTGTTATCCGGCCTACAACCGTGGTGTTGTCAGCAAACTTGATGATGGAGTTGGAGTCGTTCAAAGCCACGCAGTCGTGGGTGAATAGAGAGTACAGCAGAGGACTGAGGACACACCCCTGGGGGACCCTGTGTTAAGATTCAGTGTGGAGGAGGTGTTGTTGCCAATCCTCACAGTCTATGGTCTGTCCGTCAGGAAGTCCAGGATCCAGTTGCAGAGGGTGATGTCCAGACCCAGGGGCTCTGAGCTTGGTGTCGAGCTTGGAGGGAACAATAGTGTTGAATGCTAAACTCTAGTCAATGACCAACATTCTGACATAGGTTGTCCTCTCGTCCAGATGTGTTACTGTCATGTGAATAGTGATGGACATGGCATCTTCTGTGGATCTGCCAATTGGAGTGGGTCATGTGTGCCTGACATGCTGGCCTTGATGTGGGCCATGACCAGCCTCTTGAAGTACTTCATGATGACCTAGGTGAGCGCGACAAGCCGATAGTCATTTGGGCATGTCAACTTCTTTGACTTGGGCACTGGGATGATGGTACTCCATAAAGCAGGTAGGGATTAGAAAAAGCCAGCCAGCTGGTCAGCACACACTCTGAGGACGCGGCCAGGGATGCCATCTGGGCCGGTAGCTTTGTGAGTATTCACTTTTTGAGAGTCTTTCTGGATAGCTCGGTATTTTCTGCCTCAAAGCAAGCATAGAATGTCTTAAGCTTGTCTGGGAGGGATGCTTCGGTGGGCACGATACAGCTGGATTTAACACATGCGACGCGAGTCTGAGTGGTCAAACATCAATTCAAGTTTGAGTTTGTATTGTCTTTTTGCATCCCTAATGGATTCGCGGATCTCGTACCTGTGGCCATGGGCTCTTTAGTGACACATACCAGGCTGAAACAATAATTTGGTTGTTAAGAAAACAAAGGAGCACCTGAAATCAATAGCTGTAATTGTGACTTTGGGGCATTGTGCCAAAGTCATGGGGAAGTTATTCAACTCTGCTTTGAATCGCCATGTACACATGGACACATATGAGGGGGTATGGAGAAATGGGGGGAGACAGAGAGTCGGCCGTCCAGCAAGTTCATAATTTGCCTCCGGTGTGTCAGAGTGCGCTCTGGGTTGTTCGTAAATTCAGAGCGTTGTCAGATTGTCCATTTGTAAATACAGAGCATTTCGCTCTTGGCACGTTCAGAGAGCACAATGGATGCTCTAACCGAGATGTAGGGTGGGTCTTGGTGTTCTGACCTCACCATGGCAGTCAAGTACCCAAGCTAGCTGGGTTAAGTTCTCAAACCAGAATGCTCTAAAAGTGCCAGAGCTACTTTACAAACGCACCCCCGGCCTAATACAGAGAACACAAGAGGAAGAAAGAGGGTGTGTGGGAGAAAGAGAGATAGAGGAGGGTAAGGAATTTCCCTAGCCTCGCCACACCAAAATCTACAGTGGATACTACATGGAAGATGAAGACATGGCTCAGGCACCTGGACAGTAAATTACAAGATGGCTACTCCACCCTGAACAAGTAGACTATTGTGTGCTCCTTTAGCTAATACGGCTCTGTACTATACCTTCAGTTGAAGTAATCTGCTCGTTATAATACACATGCCAGACACACACCAAAAAAATACATACACACACAAATGCTCACACAAACATAGTTATTCATCGCAAAGAGGACGCCTGGAGACGCAAGTAGACCAGGTGTGATATTTATATACAATTCAAACTATTCTTATCTGCTCCCCTCCTGTCTCAGTCTCCAGTATTTATGATGCAGTAGTTTATGTGTCAGGGGGCTAGGGTCAGTTTGTTATATTTGGAGTACTTCTCCTGTCTTATCCGGTGTCCTGTGTGAATTTAAGTATGCTCTCTCTAATTCTCTCTTTCTTTCTCTCTCTCTCGAGGACCTGAGCCGTAGGACCATGCCCCAGGACTGCCTGGCATGATGACTCCTTGCTGTCCCCAGTCCACCTGGCCGTGCTGCTGCTCCAGTTTCAACTGTTCTGCCTGCGGCTGTGGAATCCTGACCTGTTCACCGGACGTGCTACCTGTCTCAGACCTATTATTTTACCATGCTGGTCATTTATGAACATTTGAACATCTTGGCCATGTTCTGTTATAATCTCCACCCGGCACAGCCAGAAGAGGACTGGCCACCCCTCATAGCCTGGTTCCTCTCTAGGTTTCTTCCTCGGTTTAGGCCATTCTAGGGAGTTTTTCCTAGCCACTGTGCTTCTATACCTGCATTGCTTGCTGTTTGGGGTTTTAGGCTGGGTTTCTGTACAGCACTTTGAGATATCAGCTGATGTACGAAGGGTTATATAAATATAAATTTGATTTGCTCTGGTGAAATTGGATCAATATGGACTTCTTTGCACTAGACTTAGGAGGTTGTTAATGTTTTAATATGGCTTGATGCAATTAAATATCAAGTAATTATGTAATTAATATGCAGTTATGAATTCCTTTCTTCATTGAGCTAAAATTGTCCATGTCGACGTATATCTGCCCCAGGCTGGAGAAAAGGGGGAGTGGATAAGAAATGAGGGGATTTCCTGTTTGTCATGGCTCAAGGGTCTTTCTCGACAACACCTCACAAAGGACCTCTCTGTATGAAAATTCATCTGGCCAAGATTTTCACTGCAGGATACAGTTGCATGAGAGGTCAGTGTTAATCAAGGACACATCAGAAACAACACATCTGTGAGTACACTTTACACCAGGAGAGTAGGTATACAATTACACAAGAACACTTGAAAGTACATTTTGCTCTAATGTGGTTTGATTTGTTCACCTGCTTATAGCGGTTTGTGGCATTCTGTAAACTGGATTGAATACGATGAACACACTAGTCCTTTCCTGAATCCAGAGACCCGTAATCGGAGCAGGTCAGAGGAAATGCCATTCCCCTCCTACACACTCCCACGAGCATGATCGCTGGCATACAGAGACTAGTGCCTTGTCCCTAGACGTGTCATTCCACCTATTGGTAGTGTAATTTAGTCTTTTTAAAATGTATTTCACCTAATTTATATTCTGTCACGAAGACCACATGTTCAACTTCATAACAAGCATGGTATCCCATCTCAAGAGGTTAAATTAAGAAAAATGACTATAAGTGACGAGGTTGGCAATTTGATCTTTATTCAGCCATAACTCCCCTTGTGACAGGGGCAATGGAAGCTTGTCGTTTGAAACAAGGAGGGGCCATTGAATGCAAGCTTAACAAAAATGTTTTAACTTGGTAACATGTTAGACGCGCTCAGTTTTTCACCACAAAACTCCAGAAAATGGCTAAAAGAGTAGAAACAGTGCACCTGCTTTTACAGTATGATTTGACTATTAGATGTTCAATGTTTCTTTTGAACAAATAATAAAAGATAATAAACAGTTATTGTGCTGCCAGGGTTTCACTCTGCGATGTGTTGTATTGGATTCGACCCAAGCCTGAAGTTTTTAATTTAAAGTTAATTACTTTGCCATGTTGTTTTGCTGTATTAATAAAGGGCCTTGTTGCCAACAGAATGGATGATTTGGAATGGATAACACAGGCTCCCTTCTGTTTCCTTTGCCATACAGGCCAGTATTGTGGAGTGAATGCAATGTTGTGGAACCTTCTGTATTTCCGTGTACTGTCGTGGCAACATTATGTTTCGGGTATGCTTGTCACTGGCAGAGACAGGGGAGTTCAAAATGAATATGAAAGAAGCAAAGCCCATGTAAAAAGATAGTGGTAAAACCTGCCTCAGTCTTCTGAGTAACTAATCCTAGACTATAGTTATAATTTTTCAGTGGGGCAATTACACACATTTGTATGCCAATGACAACAAAATGGCTTTCCAAGAGGTGTTGGGTGTTCCTGATGAGTCCAGTCTGTCTTGTATCAAATCATAGACATGGTTTGAATATTGCTGTCCATTCAATTATTCCCAACCAATTTTACTAAGCTCAAGTATTTTTGACAAAAATATTTTTTGACGGAAAGTATTCAGACCCATTGACTTTTTGTTACATTACAGCTTTATTCTAAAATGAAAAATAAATAAAAATATACATCCTAAGTAATTTACACACAATACCCCATAATGACAAAGAGAAAACAGTTTTTATACATTTTTGCAGATGCATTAAAAAATAAACAGAAATACCTTATTTACATAAGTTTTCAGACCCTTTGCTATGAGATTCAAAATTGAGCTCAGGTGCATCCTGCTTCCATTGATCATCCTTGAGATGTTTCTACGACTAGACTGGAGTCCACCTGTGGTAAATTCAATTGATTGGACATGATTTGGAAAGACACACACCTGTCTTTATAAAGGTCCTACAGTTGATAGTACATGTCAGAGCAAAAACCAAGACATGAGGTTGAAGGAACAGTCCGTAGAGCTCAGAGACAGGATTGTATCAAGGCACAGATCTGGGTAAGGGTACAAATACATTTCTGCAACATTGAAGGTCCCCAAGATCACAGTGGTCTCCATCATTCTTAAATGGAGGAAGTTTGGAACCACCAAGGCTCTTCCTAGAGCTGGCCGCCCAGTAATCATGGGGGACGGGCCTTGGTCAGGGAGGTGAGTTCCTCTGTGAAGATGGGAGAAACATCCAGAAGGACAACCATCTATGCAACACTCCACCAATTATGCCTTTATGGTAGAGTGGTCAGACGGAAGCCACTCATCAGTAAAAGGCACATGACAGCCTGCTTGGAGTTTGCCAAAAGGCACCTAATGGACTCTCAGACCATTAGAACAAGATTCTCTGGTCTGATGAAACCAAGATTGGACTTTTTGGCCTGAATGCCAACCGCCACGTCTGGAGGAAACCTGGCACCATCCCTACGGTGAAGCATGGTGGTGGCAGCATCATGCTGTGGGGATGTTTTTCAGTGGCAGGGACTAGAAGTCAGGATCGAGGCAAAGATGAATGGAGCAAAGTACAGAGAGATCCATGATGGAAAAACCTGCTCCAGAGCACTCAGGCAGGACCTCAGACGGGGGCGAAGGATCACCTTCTAACAGGACAACGACCCTAAGCACACAGCCAAGACAACGCAGGAGTGCCTTCGGGACACGTCTCTAAATGTCCTTGAGTGTCCCAGCAAGGGCCCGGACTTGAACCCGATTGACATCTCCGGAGAGACCTGAAAATGGCTGTGCGCAACGCTCCCCATTCAACCTGACAGAGCTTGAGAGACCTGCAGAGAAGAATGGGAGAAACTCCTCAAATACAGGTGTGCCCTGCATGTAGTGTCATGCCCAAGAAGATTCAATGCTGTAATCGCTGCGAAACGTGCTTCAACAAAGTACTGAGTAAAGGGTCTGAATACTTATGTAAATGTAATATTCCCTGTTTTCTTTGTAATACATTTGCAATAATGTCTGAAAACCTATTTTTTTGCTATTTCATCAGTTTTAGAACAAGGCTGTAACGTAACACATTTTGGAAAAGTCAAGGGGTCTGAATACTTCCCGAAGGCACTGTATGTTGCCCTAAGAGTTGTGCAAAATAGGTAGAGTCTTATTCAAATTGATTTACAGCTGCAATTGCTGCCAAAGGTCCCACCAATGTTTATCTCTGGGGTGTAAAGACATTCGCAATCAAGACATATTTGTTTTTATTTATTTTAAATATTTTAAAACATTTATCATTTTTCTTTCACTTTCAAAGTGTGGAGCAGGATGTACATCAGTAGCGAAAAAAACATCTATTTTATTTGCTTTTCACATTTCATTTGTAGGCAGCAAAATGTGAAAACTGTATAAGGGGTGTTTAGACTTTGCTACATTCACACTATGCACACAAATCTGTTTTCCATCTGGTTTGCATTACAACCACAGGAGGTTCATTGGGGAGAACGGGCTCATGGTAATGACTGGATTGGAATGAGTGGAATGGTATTTGTTGCCATTCCATTTGCTCTGTTCCCGGCCATTATTATGAGCCGTTCTCCCTTCAGCAGCCGCTGATTACAACATACAGAAATGCGTGACATCAAACAGAAATTGAGTCAACATACAGCAACAAAGTAGCTATGCTAGTTATTTAGTTATTTAGAACAAAAACATTAGGCTACATTTGATTTTGATGTGCAACATTTGCATGGATTGAAACTAAATCCATACCTTTGAGTTTGATGTGCATGCATCAAATGGTCATCAGCTCCAACACAAATACATCTATGTTAAAAAACATACACTGAGTGTACAAATCATTAGGAACACCTTCCTAATATTGAGTTGCACTCCCTTTTCCCCAGAACAGACTCAATTCGTCGGGGCGTGGACTCTACAAGGTGTTGAAAGTGTTCCACAGGGATGATGGTCCATGCTGACTCCAGTGCATCCCACAGTTGTGTCAAGTTGGCTGGATGTCTTTTGGGTGGTGGAACATTCTTGATACACGCAGGAAACTGTTGAGCGTGGAAAAACCCAGCAGCGTTGCAGTTCTTGACACACTCAAACCAGCGCGCCTGGCACCTACTACCATACCTTGTTCAAAGGCACTTACATATTTTGTCTGGCCCATTCACCCTCTGAATGACACACATACACAATCCATGTCTCAATTGTCTCAAGGCTTACAAATCTTTATTTAACCCGTCTCCTCCCCTTCATCTCCACTGATATAAGTGGATTTAACAAGTGACTTTAATAAGGGATCATAGCTGTCATGGATAGAGCAGGTGTTCCTTATGTTTTATACACTCCGTCCCAGTCAATCTGCTCTGTTTCTGCATGTGAAACAATTATTGGATGTTTCACACACCATAAAGAATGTAAGGGGATTGTTGAGCTGTGAAAACTATCAGGAGTTTGAGACAATGGGATCTGCTCTCCACTGACAAATACTGGAGGATGCTGTGTAGGTTTACATGGCCTGAAGGCTACATGAGGAAATTATTTTAAATGTTTTTAACAGAGCAGATGGAGGAGAGAGATGGAAATAACACACACCCCATAGGAAGTCTCCATATGAATATGAATGTTGATGACTGTATAAACTGTCCATGAGAAGGTGCTGGATTTACATTTTGAAACTGGAAATGAAAACTGATGAAACTGTTCCCCAAACGAGAGATTATTTTATTAACAAAACACAAACTCTCAAGTTCAAACTACATCGGCGAAACTAGCAAGACACAGCAAAGGTCTAAGTTGGAAAACATACACTAGGCCGGGATTCAATCCACATAACCCTGTCGATAGTGCAGCTTTTAAAGGCTATGCTACTGCATTCGTGGAGAAAAAGCTATAATACCGCATTCAATCGGAAATTACCATAAAGTTTTTGACAAAGCGCAAACGGATTTATTGCCAGCCATACACATAGTTGGCATGTCATGTATACAAAGACGACATGGTACATAAATACAGCCCTAGACTCTAAAGCCTCGTTCACAGTGGCAGTGCCTAAAATCGTATTTTGTTGCCTATCCGATTCAAATCTATTATTTTTCCTGCAGTCTAAACAGCCAAAAAGCAAATAGAATCGGATATTTCAACTCACATTTCAAACCACCTGTTTAGATGGTTTAACAATCTGATACAGATCTGATTCCTAGCCATGTGACTTCTGTCTGAATGCTCAGATCTGGTTTATTTGCTAGTTGTGTTAGACTGTTTAGACTGTTATCTGGCATATCTGTTGACAGTTTGACAACAATATGTGGTAGCTAACTAGCTAGCTTGTTAATTCTTTACAAACACCTTTGTGAATGTGCTAGCTAGTTGCATCATCTTATTTACATTTACATTTAAGTCATTTAGCAGACGCTCTTATCCAGAGCGACTTACAAATTGGTGCATTCACCTTATGACATCCAGTGGAACAGCCACTTTACAATAGTGCATCTAAATCTTTTAAGGGGGGTGAGAAGGATTACTTTATCCTATCCTAGGTATTCCTTAAAGAGGTGGGGTTTCAGGTGTCTCCGGAAGGTGGTGATTGACTCCGCTGTCCTGGCGTCGTGGGGAGTGTGTTCCACCATTGGGGAGCCAGAGCAGCGAACAGTTTTGACTGGGCTGAGCGGGAACTGTACTTCCTCAGTGGTAGGGAGGCGAGCAGGCCAGAGGTGGATGAACGCAGTGCCCTTGTTTGGGTGTAGGGCCTGATCAGAGCCTGGAGGTACTGAGGTGCCGTTCCCCTCACAGCTCCGTAGGCAAGCACCATGGTCTTGTAGCGGATGCGAGCTGCAACTGGAAGCCAGTGGAGAGAGCGGAGGAGCGGGGTGACGTGAGAGAACTTGGGAAGGTTGAACACCAGACGGGCTGCGGCGTTCTGGATGAGTTGTAGGGGTTTAATGGCACAGGCAGGGAGCCCAGCCAACAGCGAGTTGCAGTAATCCAGACGGGAGATGACAAGTGCCTGGATTAGGACCTGAGCCGCTTCCTGTGTGAGGCAGGGTCGTACTCTGCGGATGTTGTAGAGCATGAACCTACAGGAACGGGCCACCGCCTTGATGTTAGTTGAGAACGACAGGGTGTTGTCCAGGATCACGCCAAGGTTCTTAGCACTCTGGGAGGAGGACACAATGGAGTTGTCAACCGTGATGGCGAGATCATGGAACGGGCAGTCCTTCCCCGGGAGGAAGAGCAGCTCCGTCTTGCCGAGGTTCAGCTTGAGGTGGTGATCCGTCATCCACACTGATATGTCTGCCAGACATGCAGAGATGCGATTCACCACCTGGTCATCAGAAGGAGGAAAGGAGAAGATTAATTGTGTGTCGTCTGCATAGCAATGATAGGAGAGACCATGTGAGGTTATGACAGAGCCAAGTGACTTGGTGTATAGCGAGAATAGGAGAGGGCCTAGAACAGAGCCCTGGGGGACACCAGTGGTGAGAGCGCGTGGTGAGGAGACAGATTCTCGCCACGCCACCTGGTAGGAGCGACCTGTCAGGTAGGACGCAATCCAAGCGTGGGCCGCGCCGGAGATGCCCAACTCGGAGAGGGTGGAGAGGAGGATCTGATGGTTCACAGTATCGAAGGCAGCCGATAGGTCTAGAAGGATGAGAGCAGAGGAGAGAGAGTTAGCTTTAGCGGTGCGGAGCGCTCCGTGATACAGAGAAGAGCAGTCTCAGTTGAATGACTAGTCTTGAAACCTGACTGATTTGGATCAAGAAGGTCATTCTGAGAGAGATAGCGGGAGAGCTGGCCAAGGACGGCACGTTCAAGAGTTTTGGAGAGAAAAGAAAGAAGGGATACTGGTCTGTAGTTGTTGACAGCGGAGGGATCGAGTGTAGGTTTTTTTCAGAAGGGGGTGCAACTCTCGCTCTCTTGAAGACGGAAGGGACGTAGCCAGCGGACGCGAGGTAAGGTAAGGGAGAAGGTCTCCGGAAATGGTCTGGAGAAGAGAGGAGGGGATAGGGTCAAGCGGGCAGGTTGTTGGGCGGCCGGCCGTCACAAGACGCGAGATTTCATCTGGAGAGAGGGGAGAAAGAGGTCAGAGCACCGGGTAGGGCAGTGTGAGCAGAACCAGCGGTGTCGTTTGACTTAGCAAACGAGGATCGGATGTCGTCGACCTTCTTTTCAAAATGGTTGACGAAGTCATCTGCAGAGAGGGAGGAGGGGGAGGATTCAGGAGGGAGGAGAAGGTGGCAAAGAGCTTCCTAGGGTTAGAGGCAGATGCTTGGAATTTAGAGTGGTAGAAAGTGGCTTTAGCAGCAGAGACAGAGGAGGAAAATGTAGAGAGGAGGGAGCGAAAGGATGCCAGGTCCGCAGGGAGGCGAGTTTTCCTCCATTTCCGCCGGCTGCCCGGAGCCCTGTTCTGTGAGCTCGCAATGAGTCGTCGAGCCACGGAGTGGGAGGGGAGGACCGAGCCGGCCTGGAAGATAGGGGACATAGAGAGTCAAAGGATGCAGAAAGGGAGGAGAGGAGGGTTGAGGAGGCAGAATCAGGAGATAGGTTGGAGAAGGTTTGAGCAGAGGGAAGAGATGATAGGATGGAAGAGGAGAGAGTAGCGGGGGAGAGAGAGCGAAGGTTGGGACGGCGCGATACCATCCGAGTAGGGGCAGTGTGGGAAGTGTTGGATGAGAGCGAGAGGGAAAAGGATACAAGGTAGTGGTCGGAGACTTGGAGGGGAGTTGCAATGAGGTTAGTGGAAGAACAGCATCTAGTAAAGATGAGGTCGAGCGTATTGCCTGCCTTGTGAGTAGGGGGGAAGGTGAGAGGGTGAGGTCAAAAGAGGAAAGGAGTGGAAAGAAGGAGGCAGAGAGGAATGAGTCAAAGGTAGACGTGGGGAGGTTAAAGTCGCCCAGAACTGTGAGAGGTGAGCCGTCCTCAGGAAAGGAGCTTATCAAGACATCACAAGCTCATTGATGAACTCTCCGAGGGGACCTGGAGGGCGATAAATGATAAGGATGTTAAGCTTGAAAGGGCTGGTAACTGTGACAGCATGAAATTCAAAGGAGGCGATAGACAGATGGGTAAGGGGAGAAAGAGAGAATGACCACTTGGGAGAGATGAGGATCCCGGTGCCACCACCCCGCTGACCAGAATCTCTCGATATCTTATCCTTTGAGGCTTTTAAAAGTGTTCTTACACTATGATTTAGGTGGAGTAGGTGGGAAACATCCCTGGTAGGCATTGTTGTCACCTTAGCTTTTTACCGAACTTATGAGTGACAGGACACATGAGCACCACCACCAATCAGCCTATGACATTGTGCACACACCGCCATTACCATGACAACTAGTGTAGCCATGGTAACAAATGACTGCTGTCTGAAGATACACTAATCTGATTTGGTCACTTGTATCTTGCAGTTTGGACAGTTAGTGTTCAAACCGTGACTTCAGAAAGTATTCACACCCTTGGCTTATTCCACATTTGGTTGTGTTACAGCCTGAATAAAACATTTATTAAATAGATTGTTTTTCTCACCCATCTACACACTAACCCATAATCTTCAAACTATACATTAACTTGTTACATTTGAAAGTACCCAATGTGTGAATGCAATGGTTAGGGACATGTATATGCCATTATTAATGATTTGATCTGTATATCCCCCGCAAAAGTTGCCTATATACAAAACGCGAGCGAATGGCTACGGTGATTGTATCGCTAACTACCTAGCTAGTTAATGGCAGTCTCTTATTGAAATTGCCATTCTTACTGTGTACTTGGCAGTATAATGGTGTTAACATTTTATAAATGCATCCTTGCCAAATACCTTTCAAAGTTGTAATCATAGCAAATGCATTATAACTACCAAGTAGTGCTGCCCAATGTTGCGTGCTATCAAGGAGATCCTGTTGTGTAACGATGGAGCTAGCTGCTCACACCAAAGCCTTTGGCAAATGGATTGTTGGTAGAGGTGTTTATACAACTTTTTGAGTCAACAACACTAAACGTATGTACATGTAGTCGTTGGAACAAAAATGCCACATAGATGGTGAAAAGGCTCTTGGCCTACCTGAGAAACACTTGACTTGAGTAGCTATCTTGTATCAGTGATCATCACCTAAATTCAGCTGCGCGATTTATTTTTTTTTTCTTGAGCGGATGGTCGGAGGGCCAGAACATAATTACTAATAATTTGTCAACTGCGAATTGACCTTAAGAAGCTTAATATAATAAAACAGAATAATTATAAACCTTGCTTACATTTGTATACAATCACATACTGTATGTCTCTGTTATGCGTGGGAATACTTTGGAACAGATTTCCACAATTAAAATCACTTGGAGCAGATTTTCTGGTGTTGTATATAAAATAATGTAGGAAAAAGCTGCTTGTATTAAAAGCTGTTTTTTAAATTAAAAGTATGAATTTCAGCACCACGCGGAAAGGACGCAGTTGTATAGTACAAATATAGGTTCTGGTAAGCGTTTTCCAGAATTGACATTTTTACAGATAT
The DNA here is from genome assembly GCF_023373465.1 of Oncorhynchus keta. Lineage (NCBI taxonomy): Eukaryota > Metazoa > Chordata > Actinopteri > Salmoniformes > Salmonidae > Oncorhynchus > Oncorhynchus keta. The sequence goes on along the minus strand of NW_026289112.1, from coordinate 15,114 downwards.
CGACTGCTGGTGATTCAGGGAAATTGCATGACCAGATATCCAAACTCCACTCTTCCTCGATATGCGAAGGGAGTTAGTGTTCCTCGGCTAGTAGCCCCCGAGGTTGAATGGTAGTGACCTGACCCCCATGCTGGATATTTGCTGTGAAGCCCAGAGACTCAATTTGAATGATAAGGTGAATGCACCAATTTGTAAGTCGCTCTGGATAAGAGTGTCTGCTAAATGACTTAAATGTAAATGTAAATGTAAATGACAGAGTGAAAATAGGTTTTTAGAATTTTTTGAAATGTATTTGAAAAGGAAATACAGAAATATCTAATTTACACAAGGATTCACAATCCCTGAGTCATTACATGTTAGAATCCCCTTGGCATCGATTACAGCAGGGTCTGAGTTCTGTCTCCAAGAGCTTTGCACACCTGGATTCTACAATATTTGCACATTATTCTTTTTTAAATTCTTGAAGTTAAAACTCTAACAAAGCCATTCAGGAACATGTCGTCTTGGTAAGAAACTCCAGTGTATATTTGGCGTGCTTTTGGTTATTGTGCTGCTGAAAGGTGAATGTCTCCAAGTGTCTTTTGGCAAGCAGACTGAAACAGGTTTTCCTCTAGGATTTGTCTATGCTGGATCTAGGATAGCAGAGTACCTACCAATCTTCCAAAAGCACCTGAAAACCTACCTCTTCAAAGAGTAACTTAAATAATCCCTCTCTTCACCTTGACCCCCCCCCTCCCAACAAAAAAAGATGAATGAACTAACTGGATGAGAGCGTCTGCCCCAAACAAAAAAAGATGAATGAACTAACTGGATGAGAGCGTCTGCCCCAAACAAAAAAGATGAATGAACTAACTGGATGAGAGCGTCTGCCCCAAACAAAAAAGATGAATGAACTAACTGGATAAGAGCGTCTGCCCCAAACAAAAAAGGATGAATGAACTAACTGGATAAGAGCGTCTGCCACAAACAAAAAAGATGAATGAACTAACTGGATGAGAGCGTCTGCCCCAAACAAAACAAGATGAATGAACTAACTGGATAAGAGCGTCTGCCCCCAAAAAAGATGAATGAACTAACTGGATAAGAGCGTCTGCCCCAAAAAAGATGAATGAACTAACTGGATAAGAGCGTCTGCTACACGACTAAAATGTCAAATGTAATTGCATTTATTTTTATCCTAAAAAAATCCCTAGTCCGTGATGATGACAAGCACACCCATAACATAATGCAACCACCACCATGCTTGAAAGTATTGAGTGCTTCACAGATACTTTCTTGTAAGCAGAAATCAGGAGGATAGAATTTTGGTCAGATTTGCCAAATGGAGGGAGAGCTTTGTATGTATCCCTGTGTATGAAGTAAAGGTCATCTAGAGTCTTTTCGCTCTAGTTGCACAGGTGACATGCTGGTAAAAATGAGGTAAGACAGATTTCAGTTTTCCTGCATTAAAATCACCAGCCACTAGTTAGCACCGCCTCTGGATGAACATTTTCTTGTTTTCTTATGGCCCTTTGAAAGGGAAAAAGGTAAGGTGGATACCTAGTCAGTTGCGCAACTGAATGCATTCAACTGAAATGTGTCTTCCGCATTTAACCCAACCCCTCTGAATCAGAGAGGTGATCAGAGAGGCTGCCTTAAATCGACATCCACGTCTTCGGTGCACGGGGAACAGTGGGTTAACTGCCTTGCTCAGGGGCAGAATGACAGATTTTTACCTTGTCAGCTCGGGAATTCGATCCAACAACCTTTCGGTTGAAGCTCGTTGAATGTGGTCTTAGTGCCAGTATTGGTTTGTGGTGGTAAATAAACAGCTATGAAAAATATGGATCTAAACCCCATACCCAACTGCTGTTCCGATCCAGCACCAGAACGGGTCAATATGGACCAACGGTCCTGGCAACAACTTATTTTTTAAATAAAATTTAAATAGACAGATACGAAAAATATGGATGAAAACACTCTAAGTAAATAATATGATCTACAAATTATCATGAGGTTTTCTAAATCAGCCGAGCAGAACCTCGAGGCCTTAATATTAGAGATTGCGCACCAGCGGTTGTTAACAAAGAGACACAAAACAGCCTCTTGAACTCTGCTGTTCTGTCCTGCCGATGCATAGAAAAACCAGCTACGATATTATTCATGTCCTTCTTCAGCCAATTTTCAGAGAAACATAGGATATTACAGTTGTTCAGGTCCCGTTGACAGGATACCCTCGAACGGAGCTCATCCAGTGTTTGTTCTCCAGTGATTGTGATTCTTGTGTAAATATTTTCTGTCTGGATTTTAATGATTTGTAATCACACACAAGAATCACTGGCCAATGGAACTGAGGGTCGAGGCGGATTATTTACTCGCCGCAGTAATTTAATCAGGGTCATCAGGGTCACATCAGCCAAGTGCTGAACCAGGATGAGCAGTATGTTCTGTGCCGACGACTCATTGAAGTAGAAATCTTCATCCAAATTGAGGTTAGTGACTGCTGTTCTGATGTCTAGAAGCTATTTTCGTTCATAGGAAACGATGGCAGAAACATTATGCATAAAAAAACACAAAATTGCAAAAAGTCACTATACATTCCAGCGCAATTCTCTCGACTACTAAATGTACTGAATAAGACTCCTTTTTTTAGCAGAGATGCAGAGAAGCATATTTAGTTTCTTTAAGAAAACTAACTCCGGAGACACCTGAAACCCCACCTCTTTAAGGAATACCTAGGATAGGATAAAGTAATCCTTCTCACCCCCCTTAAAAGATTTAGATGCACTATTGTAAAGTGGCTGTTCCACTGGATGTCATAAGGTGAATGCACCAATTTGTAAGTCGCTCTGGATAAGAGCGTCTGCTAAATGACTTAAATGTAAATGTAAATGTAACTACCAGTCCTGAGGATACAGACAGCTCAAGAGGTATGCTTAGATATGCAGAATTATTATATATATATATTTTTTGCTGTATAGAATTAAGCATAATGATTAAGGCTCTAGATTGCAGGAAAAAGTGTTTATGGTGTTTGAAAAATGTAAAGTTCTCCAATTTACAGACGGGAGGCCTAGCATCACTCCGGAGCCCCCCCTGTGGGTGTGGAAAGATAATCTATTTTATTCTGTGAGCGAACAGGGACTGTGTGTCAGCTATCTGAGCCAGGGGGCCTATTACTGGAGTGAGGTGGGGGCATTGGGGTAGGGGGATAGTATGAGTCACTGAAGCTCCCTTCAAAGCCTGGCCTCTACCCCCTACCCCCACTGGGAGTAGGTGTAGCATGTACACGCACGCACGCACGCACGCACGCACGCACGCACGCACGCACGCACGCACGCACGCACGCACACACACACACACACACACACACACACACACACACACACGGAGTGCCACGACCTCCTATAAAGACATGGAGATTGAGGCGGAGAAGTGTGTGGTTTTCTCATGGCTATCTTTTGCAAAATAACTAGGAATTACCAGACTTATTTTCGGTATATGATTGTACAAATCACAGTTTTGAAGTCAAACTGAAAATGTTTTGCTTCACAGCGGAATCGGGGCTCTGACCTAGGAGGAGAAGAGGATCAGTATCTACCCAGATCTGAGTGCCGAACTGCTGAAACAATTATATTATTAAAATGATGGCAATGCTAGCTATTCTCTCTTGGAATTTGAAAGGTCTTAAAGTGTCCTATTAAACGTTCCAGCTGTCTTGATATCCTAGCAAGAAATCATGTTGATATAGCGATGCTCCAAAACACACCTGCTCCAAAAGGACTCACATAGAATAGAGAACCATTCGTATTGCTTTCTCATCAGCTCCAAACAAAACTAAAGGTTTAATCAGAATGATACATAAGAAACAAAAAAAATACCATCTTGGGTAAAGGTGAAGACCAAGAAGGCAGAACCACTTTCCTTAAATGTATCCATAAATTGTCTTTAGTCCAAATGCATATGATCCTACATATTTTCTTCTCTGATCAGCATATTGTTAGAATTAACGGAATTCCATCTGGTTATTAGGACATACAGGAATGCAATGTTGGACAAGTGGAACAAATTGAATGAGACCAATTACAATCGACACACAAACAAGCCTCTCCGGCATATACTATCTGATTACAACGTCATTGATGCCTGGCGAGCACATAATCCTAAAGCAAAAGAGCACACTTTCTATTCAAACAGGCATACAGTGTCTTCGGAAAGTATTCAGACCTCTAAACTTTTTCAAAATTGAGTTACATTACAGCCTTATTCTAAAATGGATTAAATTGCCCCCCCATCAATCTACACACAATACACCATAATGAAAAAGCAAAAACATATATTTTTTTGGTGCAAATTTATTAAAAAACAAAGAACTAAAAATGCACATTTACTTAAGTATTCAGACCCTTTACTCAGTACTTTGTTGAAGCACATTTGGCAGCAATTACAGCATTGTGTCTTCTTGGGTATGACGCTACAAGCTTGGCACACCTGTATTTCTGGAGTTTCTCCAGTTCTTCTCGGGAGATCCTCTCAAGGTCTGTCAAGTTGGATGGGGAGCGTTGCTGCACAGCTTTTCTCAGGTCTCTCCAGAGATGTTAGATCGGGTTCAAGTCCGGGCTCTTGCTGGGCCATTCAAGGACATTCAAAGACTCGTCCCGAAGCCACTCATGCATTGTTTTGGCTGTGAGCTTAGGGTCGTTGTTCTGTTAGTAGGTGGACCTTTGCCCCAGTCTGAAGTCCTGAGTGCTCTGGAGCAGGTTTTCATTAGGGATCTCTGTACTGATCTCTCTCCTTTCATCTTTCCCTGATCCTGACTAGTCTCCCGGTCCCTGCCAGTGAAAAACATCCCCACAGTATGATTCTGCCACCACCATGCTTCACCGTAGAAATGGTGCCAGGTGTCCTCCAGACGTGACGCTTGGCATTCAGGCCACAGAGTTCAATCTTGGTTTCATCAGACCAGAGAATCTTGTTTCTCATGGTCTGAGAGTCCTTTAGGTTGCATTTTGCAAACTCCAAGCGGGCTGTAATATCGACCTCGACTTCATTGCTTGGTTTTGCTCTGACAGGCCCTGTCAACCTCATATAGACAGGTGTGTGCCTTTCCAAATCTTGTCCAATCAATTTAATTTACCACAGGTGGACTCCAATCAAGTTGTAGAAACATCTCAAGGATCCATGGAAAAAGGATGCACCTGAGCTCAATTTTGAGCCTCATAGCAAAGGGTCTGAATACTTATGTAAATAAGGTATTTATGTTTTTTTATTTCTAAAACCTGTTTTTGCTTTGTCATTATGGGATATTTTGTGTAAATTGATGAGAAAAAATAAATATTTGATCCATTTTAGAATAAGGCTGTAATGTAAAAAAAACTAATGTGGAAAAGGGGAAGGGGTCTGAATACTTTCCAAATACACCGTAAATCATTCTCAAGTTCATACTATTATCTACACCTCTTTTTTCTTTAATTTAAGAAAATATACATTTTATGTATGAGCTTGTCTGACCACCACGCTTTCTACTGCCAGTTTAACATTTCTGAATCTCCTTAAAGAGCCACATGCTGGCGTTTCAATGTTTCATTACTACAAAATCCTACATTCTGTGACCAATTTAAAATTGAACAAAACTAATTCATAATAATCAATAAAAATTCAGTCGATAACCCACAGATTCTACGGGAGGCCACCAAAGGTTTTATAAAAAATTATGCAACTGCATTTGCATCTGGGTTGAATAAATTACCATTAAAGAAGATAACTGTTAACTGTGTTAGAGGGTTCTCAACAAACACTATTTTCAGACCAGATAGCTATTACTCTTTCCAAAGTCAAGACAGGACTTAATTTATTGATAGGACAGAAAGCAGAATCTGCTATCCATCACTTTAAGACTCAACCATTGCTTCCATGGTAATTGTCCCAGTAGTTTACTGGCCAACAAGCTATGCAGTAATTTTCAATAAAACTGAAATTTTACATTTTTTTAAACAAACATATACATATGAACAACAACTTACAGATACACAAACAATGACTACATCTAATTCTGCCCAGACCCCATGCTCACACCCCGATATACTTTGTTTTCAAGATGACAATGCAAATAATCCGGGTAGCCATTTGATTAGCTGTTCAGGAGTCTTATGGCTTGGGGTTAGAAGCTGTTGAGAAGCCTTTTGGACCTAGACTTGGTATTCAAGTACCTCTTGCCATACAGTAGCAGAGAGAACGGTCTATGACTAGGGTGGCTGGAGTCTTTGGCAGTTTTTTGGGCCTTCCTCTGACACCGCCTGGTATAGAGATCCTGGATAGCAGGAAGTTTGGCCCCAATGATGTATTGGGCCGTGCGCACTACCCTCTGTAGTGCCTTGCGGTCGGATGCCGAGAAGTTGCCATACCAGGTGGTGATGGAACCAGTCAGAACCAGTCAGGCTCTAGGTGCAGCTATAGAACTTTTTGAGGATCTGAGGACCCATGCCAAATATTTTCAGTCTCCTGAGGGGGAATAGGCATTGTTGTGTCCTCTTTACGACTGTCTTGGTGTGTTTGGACCATGATAGTTTGTTGGTGAAGTGGACACCAAAGAACTTGAAGCTCTCAACCTGCTCCACTAAAGCCCCTTCAATGAGAATGGTGATATGATCGGCCCTCATTTTTCTGTAGTCCACAACTATCTTCCATGTGTGCAACTTCTGAAAGCACCTCTACACTACTGCTCTATGCCACTACGCAAAAGCGCTGATAATGCATGTAATGCTTATGGAGATTTGCTTTTCATGCATTCCGGTACCTCAGAGCCCCCCAGGTCACCCCCTATCTCGCACACTGACAATTGCCATTCTATTACTTATAAGCTTCGTTATTATTTTATCGTCAGAGTTTATTTAACTTATCGGTCTATAATCAGCATGGGATTCTCCAGAATTTCCTGGTTTTAATATAACTGAAATAACTGTTTGATACATGGAACTAGGGAGTACTGAATGAAGTGACATTTGTGTTCTCCTCTCTGCACAGACCATACAAACGCTCCACACCGCGTGGGCCGCGGCCACCCTAATCTGGTGGTCCCAGCGCGCACGACCCACGTGGAGTTCCAGGTCTCCGGTAGCCTATGGAACTGCCGATCTGTGGCCAACAAGGCAGAGTTCATCTCTGCCTATGCCTCCTCCAGTCCCTCGACTTCTTGGCACTGACGGAAACATGGATCACCACAGATAACACTGCTACTCCTACTGCTCTCTCTTCGTCCGCCCACGTGTTCTCGCACACCCCGAGAGCTTCTGGTCAGCGGGGTGGTGGCACCGGGATCCTCATCTCTCCCAATTGGTCATTCTCTTTCTCCCCTTACCCATCTGTCTATCGCCTCCTTTGAATTTCATGCTGTCACAGTTACCAGCCCTTTCAAGCTTAACATCCTTATCATTTATCGCCCTCCAGGTCCCCTCGGAGAGTTCATCAATGAGCTTGATGCCTTGATAAGCTCCTTTCCTGAGGACGGCTCACCTCTCACAGTTCTGGGCGACTTTATCCTCCCCACGTCTACCTTTGACTCATTCCTCTCTGCCTCCTTCTTTCCACTCCTCTCCTCTTTTGACCTCACCCTCTCACCTTACTCACAAGGCAGGCAATACGCTCGACCTCATCTTCACTAGATGCTGTTCTTCCACCAACCTCATTGCAACTCCCCTCCAAGTCTCCGACCACTACCTTGTATCCTTTTCCCTCTCGCTCTCATCCAACACTTCCCACACTGCCCCTACTGGATGGTATCGCGCCGTCCTAACCTTCGCTCTCTCCCCCGCTACTCTCTCCTCTTCCATCCTATCATCTCTTCCCTCTGCTCAAACCTTCTCCAACCTATCTCCTGATTCTGCCTCCTCAACCCTCCTCTCCTCCCTTTCTGCATCCTTTGACTCTCTATGCCCCCTATCCTCCAGGCCGGCTCGGTCCTCCCTCTCCCGCTCCGTGGCTCGACGACTCATTGCGAGCTCACAGAACAGGGCTCCGGGCAGCCGAGCGGAAATGGAGGAAAACTCGCCTCCCTGCGGACCTGGCATCCTTTCGCTCCCTCCTCTCTACATTTTCCTCTTCTGTCTCTGCTGCTAAAGCCACTTTCTACCACTCTAAATTCCAAGCTTCTGCCTCTAACCCTAGGAAGCTCTTTGCCACCTTCTCCTCCTCCTGAATCCTCCTCCCCCCCTCCTCCCTCTCTGCAGATGACTTCGTCAACCATTTTGAAAAGAAGGTCGACGACATCCGATCCTCATTTGCTAAGTCAAACGACACCGCTGGTTCTGCTCACACTGCCCTACCCTGTGCTCTGACCTCTTTCTCCCCTCTCTCTCCAGATGAAATCTCGCGTCTTGTGACGGCCGGCCGCCCAACAACCTGCCCGCTTGACCCTATCCCCTCCTCTCTTCTCCAGACCATTTCCGGAGACCTTCTCCCTTACCTCACCTTGCTCATCAACTCATCCCTGACCGCTGGCCACGTCCCTTCCGTATTCAAGAGAGCGAGAGTTGCACCCCTTCTGAAAAAACCTACACTCGATCCCTCCGATGTCAACAACTACAGACCAGTATCCCTTCTTTCTTTTCTCTCCAAAACTCTTGAACGTGCCGTCCTTGGCCAGCTCTCCCGCTATCTCTCTCAGAATGACCTTCTTGATCCAAATCAGTCAGGTTTCAAGACTAGTCATTCAACTGAGACTGCTCTTCTCTGTATCACGGAGGCGCTCCGCACCGCTAAAGCTAACTCTCTCTCCTCTGCTCTCATCCTTCTAGACCTATCGGCTGCCTTCGATACTGTGAACCATCAGATCCTCCTCTCCACCCTCTCCGAGTTGGGCATCTCCGGCGCGGCCCACGCTTGGATTGCGTCCTACCTGACAGGTCGCTCCTACCAGGTGGCGTGGCGAGAATCTGTCTCCTCACCACGCGCTCTCACCACTGGTGTCCCCAGGGCTCTGTTCTAAGCCCTCTCCTATTCTCGCTATACACAAAGTCACTTGGCTCTGTCATAACCTCACATGGTCTCTCCTATCATTGCTATGCAGACGACACACAATTAATCTTCCCTTTCCCCCTTCTGATGACCAGGTGGCGAATCGCATCTCTGCATGTCTGGCAGACATATCAGTGTGGATGACGGATCACCACCTCAAGCTGAACCTCGGCAAGACTGAGCTGCTCTTCCTCCCGGGAAGGACTGCCCGCTCCATGATCTCGCCATCACGGTTGACAACTCCATTGTGTCCTCCTCCCAGAGCGCTAAGAACCTTGGCGTGATCCTGGACAACACCCTGTCGTTCTCAACTAACATCAAGGCGGTGGCCCGTTCCTGTAGGTTCATGCTCTACAACATCCGCAGAGTACGACCCTGCCTCACACAGGAAACGGCGCAGGTCCTAATCCAGGCACTTGTCATCTCCCGTCTGGATTACTGCAACTCGCTGTTGGCTGGGCTCCCTGCCTGTGCCATTAAACCCCTACAACTCATCCAGAACGCCGCAGCCCATCTGGTGTTCAACCTTCCCAAGTTCTCTCACGTCACCCCGCTCCTCCGCTCTCTCCACTGGCTTCCAGTTGAAGCTCGCATCCGCTACAAGACCATGGTGCTTGCCTACGGAGCTGTGAGGGGAACGGCACCTCAGTACCTCCAGGCTCTGATCAGGCCCTACACCCAAACAAGGGCACTGCGTTCATCCACCTCTGGCCTGCTCGCCTCCCTACCACTGAGGAAGTACAGTTCCCGCTCAGCCCAGTCAAAACTGTTCGCTGCTCTGGCCCCCAATGGTGGAACAAACTCCCTCACGACGCCAGGACAGCGGAGTCAATCACCACCTTCCGGAGACACCTGAAACCCCACCTCTTCAAGGAATACCTAGCATAGGATAAAGTAATCCTTCTCACCCCCCTTAAAAGATTTAGATGCACTATTGTAAAGTGACTGTTCCACTGGATGTCATAAGGTGAATGCACCAATTTGTAAGTCGCTCTGGATAAGAGCGTCTGCTAAATGACTTAAATGTAAATGTAAATGTAAATGTAATGTGTTGTCATTTGTGTAAATAGGGGGGGCTACTTTGTCCCAAAATGTTGAATAGGATTATATGGGAAAGCCATCCATTCCAGGTGCTTGACTCCAGGCAAATGTTTTAACAGTATTGAATATTTCTTCTTGGGTAAATCTCTGTTTTTAATGATTATTTGTTGTCTGCTGATAGTTGCTTAAGTTGTTGAGTCTAAGTTGAGTCTAGGCTATAGGATCCATCCCACCGTTGTTTAATTAAAAATGTATATACATTTTTATAGAAACTTTTCAAGTTGACATTAAACGCATTGTTGTTTCTAATTAACACTTTTGTATCTTAATCTTTTAAAATTATAACTGGTTTAGCATGTATTCGTTTTGTGAGAGTTGCAAAGATATTTACCAGGTTTATTTTCTATTATTAAGTAGCATGCTTTATTTTAGTTTAACCTGTAGTTCTTGGCTCTCTTCAGAAGTAAAATATTGTATTTCTGCTTAAGTTCAGAAATTGTATTTTCTACTTTACCTTGTAGATATTTTTAGGGGCTTTATCTAAGATAGTGATTTATTTGTATTTTAATTAATTTTATTTTGAGTATGAGATTGCCATTCCCCAAATTATATCGGGGGTTGGCTTTTCTCTGTTCTCTGTGTCTACATTTGTAATGGTAAAGGTTAACATTTTTTAGTTTATGTATTTAATACAAAAGATCTGCTCTGTTCATTCTCCAAATTCCGTTGCTAAATGTATTTTCTGTTAGTGTAATTAAGCATAATACCGGCGAATGATCCGATATCACTATATCATTCATTTTTTTACCCAGTAATTTTTATTTCCAAAAATGCAGTCAATTCTTGAATAGCTTTTCTTATTTTGAGAAAAAAATAATAATCTTTTATAGTTGTCCTGTAAATTATTTGTAGAGATTACATTTTTCAGACTCTTTGGAGGCTCCCTAAATGTTTGTTTTGTATTACTACGTCTGTCAATCTAGTAAAATGTATGTTCTACGTCACCTGCTAAAATAATACTTCCTGTATGGATTTGATCTAACATAGTTTATACAATGGATTACTATCAGAACCCAAATTAACCATTCAAAGATTCTCCCGATTCTACAAAGAACTGTACACCTCTGATTGTAAATCCACAACATGCCAGACTTAGAAGAATTAAGAACTTCTCTTCTCTCAACGTAGAAGACTTAAGAACTCCTCTTCTCTCAACAGAGGAAGCCACGTCGCTTGCAGCCTAAATATCTTTCAAAAGGGCATTGGATAGCATGAATAAAGGCAATTATGCCCAGTATTGCTCGAAATGATAAATATAACTGTTCACAAAAGTTCATTTGGGAGAGATGTGAATACAGCACTAATTTCACTTTTATTACAAAAAGGTGAAGATGTCACCCAGTGTTCTCACTATCTTTGATAAACGCAGATGTTAAAAAGTTGTCGTCCCGTCTCAAGACTTACCCAAATTGGTCCCCACAAACCAAAGCGGGTTCATTAAAAAGCGTTTATCTTCGGATAACCTCTGTTGACTATTACATATCTTAGATGCTTCTTTAGAAACAACAGCTCCTTGGGCTGTATTATCTGTTGATGCAGAAAAATATTTTGATATAACAGAATGGTGATATCTTTGGTCTCTCTTGGAACATATGGGAATTGGCTCCAATTTCATTAATATGATTAAAATACTATATGCCAATCCCTCAGCTATAGTTATAACAGAGAATATCTGCTCTACTCCATTAAGAATCACGAGAAGCAGCAGACAAGGTGATCCAATTTCGCCATTGCTTATTATCTATTGAACCCTTGGCCCAGGCAATTCATAAATCTAAGGAAATAACACACATTTCCCTCAAATCTACTGATCATTTCTCATTATACGCATGCCAATATCTCAATCACTCCCAAACGCATTGAAGATCAAAGATAAATTCAGATTAATCTCAAATTATAAAATTAATCTAACCAAATCAGACCTACTGCCAGACCTAGGCACATTCCTTCATATGATGTGGGAGTGCCCTACAGTTAAATGCTTCTGGGGCAAAGTTACAAAATACATTTTGAATTGCATGAATTTAAATATTCAATGCTTTGCATCCATTATGCTACTTAGTGATGAAAGCTCCTTGAATCTCTCAGTCAATCAGAGACAATTACTAATGGCAGGCAACACTGCGGCAAAAAATGTTGTGTTCTAAGATCGCAACCACCTCACTCTCTCCCATTTAACCAGTGGATACAGTTACTGTTAGTAAGTTATAACAGAATTATCGACAGCGATAATGAATGGTGCTAGTCAAGGAACAATTGAGACCTGGACAAATATACTTGAAGCTAGGCGGGGTGGGATGTTTCTGGTTGGGGAGGAAAGATGCGGGCAAGTGGATGGGGAGTGAAGGGTGGAATGGCTTGGGTTATCTTTGTATGCAATTATTTGACATTTTTTAACCTGTAACCAGCCCTCAAAAAAAGACTAAATGAAATAAAAAGTTGGTCACAAAAAAAACACCTCTTCAGTGCAACCAGTAGGGCTGTGTCTCCAGATGGGATCATATAGTAGTTCATGTGTTCTTGGTTGAAATATTACTCAATTCCTGTGTATAGTGATCATGTTCCTGTACAGTGGATATATATAATGTTCCTGTAAAGTGTATCTAGAGGATCTACAGTTGAAGTCGGAAGTTTATATACACTTAGGTTGGAGTCATTAACTTCATATGGCTTCCGGGCAGTATTTCGACGTCTGGATGAGAAGCCCAAAGTAAACTGGCTTTTAATCAGGCCCAGAAACCATGATATTAATATAATTGGTAGATTTAAAACACTCTAAAGTTTCCAAAACCGTTAAAATAATGTCTGTGAGTATAACAAAACTGTATATAGATTTTTTCTATTGTGTTATTGACTGTACGTTTACTTATTCCATGTGTAACTCTGTGTTGTTTATGTCGCACTGCTTTGCTTATTCTTGGCTAGGTCGCAGTTGTAAAAGAGAACTTGTTCTCAACTGGCCTACCTGGTTAAATAAAGGTGAAAAAAAGGAAACGAGTGTAAGACACCCTTCAACACAGCTAGCGGACACTACGAGTACCTTGTTATGCCATTTGGTCTGACCGATGCTCCCGCAATGTTCCAGGCCCTGGTCATCGATGTGCTCCATGACATGTTTAACTGGTTTGTGTTTGTCTATCTCAACGACATCCTTGTCTTTTCCCAGTCGGCTCAAGAGCATGTTATCCATGTCCGACAAGTCCTCCTGCGCCTCCTGTAGAACCAGCTGTTTGTTAAAGCAGAGAAATGTGAATTCCATCGTTCCACTATCTCCTTTCTGAGATACGTCATCACTGCAGGGAACATTCAGATGGATCCTGACAAGGTGAGCGAGGTGGTGGATTGGCCCCAACCCACATCCAGAGTGTAGCTGCAACGTTTCCTAGGATTTTCTCATTTCTACCACTGCTTTATTTGGGGCAACAGCAACCTGGCCTCCCCCCTCTCTGCACTCACCACTTCCAAGGTTCCCGTCATGTGGTTCCCAGACGCTGACCGGGCGTTTCTGGATCTGAAGCATCGCTTCACCACAGCCCCCATCCTAATCCATCCGGACCTGTCCAGTCAGTTTGTGGAGTTCTGTCCAGGATCAAAAGCTGCATCCCTGTGATTTGCTCTCCCATCGTCTCAATTTTGGTCTATAATTGCCATGTGATGGTACAAGAAAAAATAGCTGAAAAAAAATTAATGAAATATATAACAAATCTTAAATATTGCCAGGTTGGACTTCACAGCTGTTTTTACAAGTGATTCATTATTGTAAATTGTAAGGTATCCCTTTTTCAGTGTAGATAAGGGCAGGTGCAAACAAAAACATGACAACCAGACAAGCCAGTGTATGAATCAAATGGATTTGCATTTGAATGTAATGGAAATTAGCTGACTTTGTGACCTGTAAGGCAAGTAACATTAATGTGTCAATCAGACTACACATTTTATTTGCCATTTCCAAAACATAACAACGTTTAAGAAATGGATTTAAGAAATGTTGTAATGTTAACAAGGTACCCAAAAGTAGTTTGACGTAATGTTTTCATATTATTAGCTAAATAAACTTGTTTAACTTCTTTGGGACTGGGGGGGCAGTATTGAGTGGCTTGGATGAAAAGGTACCCAGAGTAAACTGCCTGCTACTCAGGCCCAAAAGCTAGAATATGCATATTCAAAATTGTACTCTGTAAAGGATGGTTTTAAAAAGGTAGTGAAGTATAATACTTAATTGAAAACATACAGTACTTAAGTAAAATTTGTGGCTTTTTCCAAATACTCATACTTGCCTTCTAAACAGTAGTCCGTTTGAGTATGCGAAAGAAAGTTTCTTAGTATGCGACATTTTGAAAATTGAGTATACTTTAAATGCACGTGTCATAGTAATTTTGGCTTTGACAACAGCTGATCAGTTAGATATAGGGATGCACTACCAAAATCAACGAATAGCGGGAAACATCGCAATCGTGCACAATGAAGCTTCTGTGGTGGTGTTCAAATGTAAATAGTTTTTGTTAATCTACATTTTTAAAAGAATGATCATGAATATTGCATAGTAGGCTACACCTTTGAAAACAGAAGTGTTTTTTTAATCTCTAATTGCATTTCTGTTTTCTCGTTGTGTTTCTTGTTCTCTTGGCCTTCGTCAGAGTTTTTAAACTAAATACTAAACCATCTTTTGATTTCTGAATGTGTCAACACCGGGGACTCAGGATGTTACTGCATTATTTTAGTCATGTTAATAAGGCTTTTTTATTTTAACACATGGACTTGTTTTCATTTTGTAGGCAAAGGCTACCTATTAAATTATTTAATTAATGGATCAAGCCTTAGCAGTCATTCTGATCTCATTCCCAATGATCAGGGCTTTATGTTGCTGTCCAGCGGTTCTAAATTTGTGATGCACCTGACTGTCCATATTATTGGGGCTAAGGCCATGTGAAAAGTTTTGGTGTTGTACTAGGCTATTTGATTTAATTTATATACAGTACCGGTCAAAAGTTCGGACACCTACTCATTCAAGGGTTTTTCTAA
>NW_026289111.1:0-6893 GCF_023373465.1 Oncorhynchus keta | reverse complement strand
ACGTTGAAAGTCACTGGAGCTCTACAGTAAGGCCATTCTACTGCCAATGTTTGTTTGATACCGTGGATTTGGCTATTTCAGCCACACCCATTCCCTGACAGGCATGTAAAATTGAGCACACAGCCATGCAATCTCCATAGACAAACATTGATGATGTGGCTGGTGACACTTTGATTCTTGAAAGTCCAATATTTCAAAAACTTGATTGCTGACATGCAAATCCTTTTGGGACTGTATCAACAGTGGACTAATTGGAAGACGCATACCAGAATATTGTTTTTTGAGTGGATTTTCCCTTTATTTTCTTTTTTTTAGGATTTGGATAATGTGATGAATCATAATTAATCAAAGCAAATTCTGCAATTAGCTTAATTAAAGGTTTGAATTGATATCAGATAGACCTAATTGTTATTTATAATCAATGGAAATAATTATTTCAGAAAGACTAAATGTATTTCCTTTGTTTTGTGGGGGAATCTATCATTCTGTTGGTCCAAAGTCATAAAGACACTAATAGAAGCACGTGAGCATTCTACCAATTTTTTACTAAATTAATACAACGGGTTAAATTGATACGATCACCAGGAAGAGGGGCTCTGGGTTTGTTTATTTTTTAGACTGTGTCGATTTCCACTTAATGAAACACGGCTATTATCTGATTCGTCTTGAGTAGGATTCTTGCTTCCAGGACTGATGGAAGTTCAATAGAGTATGTACAGTTGAAGTTGGAAGTTTTTCATAATTCCTGACATTTAATCAGAGTAAAAATTCCCCTGTCTTAGTTCAGTTAGGATCACCAATTAATTTTAAGAATGTGAAATGTCAGAATAATAGTAGAGAGAATGATTTATTTCAGCTTTTTATTTCTTTCATCACATTCCCAGTGGGTCAGAAGTTTACATGCACTCAATTAGTATTTGGTAGCATTGCGTTTAACTTGGGTGAATTTTGGCCCATTCCTCCTGACAGAGCTGGTGTAACTGAGTCAGGTTTGTAAGGCCTCCTTGCTCGCACACGCTTTATCAGTTCTGCCCACACATTTTCTATAGGATTGAGGTCAGAGCTTTGTGATGGCCACTCCAATACCTTGACTTTGTTGTCCTTAAGCCATTATGCCACAACTTTGTAAGTACGCTTGGGGTCATTGTCCATTTGGAAGACCCATTTGCGACCAAGCTTTAACTGATGTCTTGAGATGTTGCTTCAATATATCCACATAATTTTCCCTCTTCATGATGCCATCTATTTTTCTTTTCATGATGCCATCTATATAGACAGGTCTATTTTTCTATTTCTTGAATCAAGTTATGGGTACAATTTTATTTGATTAGTTATTTAAAAATGTATACCAATTTTAACCAGTGGTGTTTTTACACATTAGTGAATTATGTCAAAATGAGTGAATCACCTGTTTTTTTTGGGGGGGGTTTTGGATTGATGTATTGAGTGATGTATTAAAGAGTGTATTGTTGCATTGTTTGTTCTGTTTTATTTTGATAAATCTCACCAGATTGGGTCTGCTGGATGATCTGGATAATTTCCTGATTCTATGACTCTGCAATGAGGTTGACAGTGTGATAAGCGGATTTGAAAATGTGTTTCATCAGAGTGTGATGTCATTTTTTTTATTTGACATGTGCTTCAGAAATTTGCATTAAGCATATTGGTAGTAGTAATCATTTGCCATACAGTAGATCATTTGTTTGGATTTCTTGAATGCTTTTCTGGATTTCCTGAATCAGAGATGCATGGAACTGAATTGTTGTTCTGATCTGTCCTTTTTCAAAGTTATGGTGGAGATGGTATCTAGATGCATAGAAGGGAATTCGACCAAACAGGGTGTCGATCTCAAAACCCCCTCTAACCGGCTGAAGAAATGGCATTCACTACGGCCCTGTCCTGCACCACTTCTATCGAGAGACCTGAGTCCGAGCCAGAAACCGGTGTACAGCTTCCAGTTGAAGTCATCAACTGCCTTTTCTCTCGGGAGTGCCAAAGAAGTACATGTGGAGTGAGCATGGAGAGAGATCTGTTCCAAAACGTCTCTTATTGCTGGTATACTGGTTGGCAAATGGACAAGACATACAGTGCCTTGCAAAAGTATTCATCCCCCTTGGCATTTTTCCTATCTTGTTGCATTACAACCTGTAATTTAAATGGACTTTTATTTCGATTTCATATAATGGACATACACAATTGTCCAAATTGGTGAAGTGAAATGAAAAAATAACAAAAAACAAAGTTATAACAGAAAAGTGGTGCGTGCATATGTATTCAACCCCTTTGCTATGAAGCTCCTAAATAAGATCTGGTGCAACCAATTACCTTCAGAAGTCACATAATTAGTTAAATAAAGTCCACCTGTGTTCAATCTTACGTGTCACATGATCTGGTCACATGATCTCAGGTACATATACACTCTGTTCTGAAAGGCCCCAGAGTCTGCAACACCTACTAAGCATGGGGCACCACCAAAGCAAGCGGCACCGTGAAGACCAAGGGAGCTCTCCAAACAGGTCAGGGACAAAGTTGTGGATAAGTACAGATCAGGGTTGGGGTTATAAAAAAAATATCTGAAACTTTGAACATCTCACGGAGCACCATTTAAATCCATTATTAAAAAATGTAAAGAATATGGCACCAAAACAAACCTGCCAAGACAGGGCCGCCCACCAAAACTCATAGACAAGGCAAGAAGGGCATTAATCAGAGAGGCAACAAAGAGACCAAAGATAACCCTGGAAGGAGCTGCAAAGCTTCACAGCGGAGATTGGAGTATCTGTCCATGGGCAAAGGGGTGAATACATATATGGAGTATCTGTTCATAGCAAAGAGGGTGAATACATATGCACGCACCACTTTTCTGTTTTTGAAAATTATTTTTTGACTATTTTGTGTATGAGATAAAAATACAAATCAATTTAAGTTACAGGTTGTAATGCAACAAAATAGGAAAAATGCCAAGGGATGAATACTTTTGCAAAGCACTGTAGTCATTTGCATTTGTGTAAAGGATTAGGTTACTCGGTCCACCACTCAAGGGTGGGGGTCGACCAGCCTCCTTATTGCAATAATTAATCAATATTTAATAAAGACGATTATTTGAAGAAATGACCATGTCTCTCTCAGTACTGAATTTCCATGACGGTTTCCATATAGCCAGAGAGGAAGAGGCGAACGAGAGACCCAACTCGGCCAAAAATCTGCCTTCTCCAGCAGGTGGTGGTGTTAGTTTCTTTTGCTCACCAATCGAGGAGTTTCAAATTTAGCCCCTCAAAAATGGAATGGTTTATTTGCCCTTATACGGTGTATTTGATAGAATAGTTCCGTCATGCTTAAGTTGTTACAAGTATACTGATTGACTCCTTTATTAATTCTCTGAATTGATTTGTCTGGGCCGTGACTGTTATGTTTGTACAACTTTGTAGGCTATGTTTTGAAACCAACAAGTGGCCTTTGCTGTGGTGACAGAGAGAGAGAGACCTGTGCTTCTAGGCATTTCCCTACCTGTGCTCTGATAGAGAGAGACCTGTGCTTCTAGGCATTTCCCTACCTGTGCTCTGATAGAGAGAGACCTGTGCTTCTAGGCATTTCCCTACCTGTGCTCTGATAGAGAGAGACCTGTGCTTCTAGGCATTTCCCTACCTCTGCTCTGATAGAGATACCTGTACTTCTAGGCATTTCCCTACCTGTGCTCTGATAGAGAGAGAGACCTGTACTTCTAGGCATTTCCCTACCTGTGCTCTGATAGAGGGAGAGTCCTGTACTTCTAGGCATTCCCTACCTGTGCTCTGATAAGAGAGACCTGTACTTCTAGGCATTTCCCTACCTGTGCTCTGATAGAGAGAGAACCTGTACTTCTAGGCATTTCCCTACCTGTGCTCTGATAGAGAGAGAGACCTGTGCTTCTAGGCATTTTCCCTACCTGTGCTCTGATAGAGGGAGAGTCCTGTACTTCTAGGCATTTCCCTACCTGTGCTCTGATAGAGAGAAGACCTGTACTTCTAGGCATTTCCCTACCTGTGCTCTGATAGAGAGAGACCTGTACTTCTAGGCATTTCCCTACCTGTGCTCTGATAGAGAGAGAGACCTGTACTTCTAGGCATTTCCCTACCTGTGCTCTGATAGAGAGAGAGACCTGTACTTCTAGGCATTTCCCTACCTGTGCTCTGATAGAGAGAGACCTGTGCTTCCAGGCATTTCCCTACCTGTGCTCTGATAGAGAGAGAGACCTGTGCTTCCAGGCATTTCCCTACCTCTGCTCTGATAGAGAGAGAGTTGCAGGCTTATGTCTATCACTCCAGTGTTGCACTGCATCATTTACTTTTAAATTATCTAATATGCCCATTTGTTCTATTTTTTCCCCCCGTATAGAATTGTAGGTTACTGTTATGCTTAGGTCTAGATACGCTAGATAGGCTTTGTGACATTTGGGGACACGTTTACCTGAATGCTGGCCTATAGCGAGCAGGCGAGGATGCATCTGCACTTTGAAGAATAGACAGACAGTAGCCCACTTAAACCACAAAATGGAAAACCAACTGAAATCTTTCCGGGAACATCAATATTGGCATGTTTAATAAACAACAAAACTATTTTCATTAAACTGATCAGAGCTCTGATTTATGCTCTTTCTATAATAATAATACAAATTAAGCGCTGGGTGCCTCTAAATATACGCCTACCATAACAAAATATGCTGGCTGTGAGTAGCTTCATGAATGTTTTATTTGTATGAAGTAGCTCTTAGGAATTTAAAGGTTGGCGACCCCTGCTCTATATCATCTTTAACAGGACAATGAGAAAGAAGAGGTTCAGATTGACAGATAATAAACATGAAGAAAAGAGGAGAGAGTCACACACTCCATCATTGTCAATGATAAGAGGCTGAAATGAACTAGGCTGACATGAAATAGGCTAGAGATGCATCTCTTACCAAACTTCAGTTCCCAGGTATGGAACTCCCGGTCCTCCAATGAAAGGCTAGCGGCGCTCACCACTGCCAGAGCAGCAGCCACAACTACCAAAAACTTAATTCTGAGGAGAAAGACAGCAGAGATTTACTGAGAATTAGGAGACAGATATCATACAGGAGGCTAGGCACCAGATGTTTCTCTTTATCTCACCACTGTATACAGTCTTTCTTTTCTCTGTTTCTCTCTCTTTCGTCCTCTCTCTGTCTTTCTCTCTCGCTCTGTCTCTCTCTCGATGTTTATCTTGCAATCAATTTTTTCATCCCATCTCAGCCACAGGAAGTGTGTGTGTGTAGGATGTCTTGAATCCACTGGCTGGTGACGGACGCCTGTCACACTGTCCTCTGCTTAACTTTGGGATCGGTGTCACTTCCAAGGGAATGTTGAGCTAACGTAGGCTAATGCGATTAGCATGAGGTTGTAAGTAACAAGAACATTTCCCAGGACATACACATCTGACATTGGTAGAGAGCTTAAATTCTTGTTAATCTAAATGCACTGACCAATTTTCAGTAGCTATTACAGTGAAAGAATACCATGCTATTGTTTGAGGAGTGCACATTTTTGAACATGGAAAGTTATTAAAGTTATTAATAAACAAATTAGGCACATTTGTGCAGTCTTGATAACAATTTTAACAGAAATGCAATGGTTCATTGGATCAGTCTAAAACTTGGACATACACTGATGCCATCTATTGGACAAAATCTAAATTGCACCTGGGCTGAAATAATACATTATGGCCTTTCTTGCATTTCAAAGATGATGGTACAAAATAAATACAAAAGAACGGTTGGATTTTTCTTTGTATTATCTTTTACCAGATCTATTGTTTTATATTATACTATATTCCTTTCACATTTCCATAAACCTCCAAATGTTTCCTTTCAAATGATACGAAGAATATGCATATCCTTGCTTCAGGGCCTGAGCTACAGGCAGTTAGATTTAGCTATGTCGTTTTGGGCGAAAATTGAAAAAAGGGGCTACCTCCCTTAATGTGCCAATCCCGTTAGCTTGATAGATTTGACCACATCCGGTGAAATTGCAGAGCGCCAAATTCAACCTACAGAAATATAAATATTCAACATTCACAGAAATAAAAGTGTAATACATCAAAATAAAGCTCAACTTCTTGTTAATCCAGCCGCTGTATCAGATTTCAAAAGGCTTTATGGCGAAAGCACACTATGCGATTATCTGAGGACAGTGCCCCGCTTACAAAAACATGAAAATAATTTTTCATGTTTTTCAACCAGGCAGATGTGACACAAAAGTCAGAAATAACGATATAATAAATGCCTTACCTTTGAAGATCTTCATCTTTTTCCAATCCCAAATGTCTCAGTGACACAATGAATGGTCGTTTTGTTCGATAAATTCCTTCTTTATATCCCCAAAATGTCAATCTATTTGGCTCGTTTGATTCAGAAATACACCGGTTCCAACTCGCCCAACATGACTACAAAGTATCTAATAAGTTACCTGTAAGCTTAGTCCAAACATTTCAAACAACGTTTTTAATCCAACCTCAGGTACCCTAAAATAAATAATCAATACAATAATCAATCAAATTTAAGACGATGATAAACAGTTTCCAATACCAAAGAAAAACACGGAGCGCACTTGTTCACGTTCACCAAAAGACTAGAGACCTGAGTGACACATGAAATTAATACGACTACTGCGTCATTTCTCAAAATAATTAACATCGAACCATTTCTAAAGAGTGTTGACATCTAGTGGAAGCCATAGGAACTGCAATATGGACCCTAATAAATCAGGTTTCCCAAAGAAAAGCATTGGAAAACACAATGACCTCAAAAATAATTCCCTGGATGGATTGTGCTCGGGGTTTGCCTGTCAAATCAGTTCTGTTATACTCACAGACATTATTTTAACAGTTTTAGAAACTTTAGA
>NW_026289110.1:0-8174 GCF_023373465.1 Oncorhynchus keta | reverse complement strand
CTCATTGTTATATAATTCCTAACTGCTGTCTCTGTCTCTGTTATCTCATTGTTATATAATTCCTAACTGCTGTTTATGTCTCTGTTATCTCATTGTTATATAATTCCTAACTGCTGTCTGTCTCTGTCTCTGTTCTCTGTCTCTGTTATCTCATTGTTATATAATTCCTAACTGCTGTCTGTCTCTGTTATCTCATTGTTATATAATTCCTAACTGCTGTCTCTGTCTCATTGTTATCTCATTGTTATATAATTCCTAACTGCTGTCTCTGTCTCTGTTATCTCATTGTTATATAATTCCTAACTGCTGTCTCTGTTATCTCATTGTTATATAATTCTAACTGCTGTCTGTCTGTTATCTCATTGTTATATAATTCCTAACTGCTGTCTGTTATCTCATTGTTATATAATTCTAACTGCTGTTTATGTCTCTGTTATCTCATTGTTATATAATCCTAACTGCTGTCTCTGTTCTGTTATCTCATTGTTATATAATTCCTAACTGCTGTCTGTCTCTGTTATCTCATTGTTATATAATTTTCTGCTGTCTCTGTATATGTTATTGTTATATAATTCCTAACTGCTCTGTCTCATTGTTATATACTTCCTAACTGCTGTCTCCGTCTCTGTTATCTCATTGTTATATAATTCCTAACTGCTGTCTCTGTTATCTCATTGTTATATAATTCTAACATCTCATTGTTATATAATTCCTAACTGCTGTCTCTGTCTCTGTTATCTCATTGTTATATAATTCCTAACTGCTGTCTGTCTCTGTTATCTCATTGTTATATAATTCCTAACTGCTGTCTCTGTCTCTGTTATCTCATTGTTATATAATTCCTAACTGCTGTCTGTCTCTGTTATCTCATTGTTATATAATTCCTAACATCTGTTATATAATTCCTAACTGCTGTCTCGTCTGTTATCTCATTGTTATCTCATTGTTATATAATTCCTAACTGCTGTCTCTGTCTCTGTTATCTAATTCATTGTCTGTCTCTGTTATCTCATTGTTATATACTCCTAACTGCTGTCTCTGTTATCTCTCTGTTATCTCGTAATTCCTAATTGTCTAGTTAGCCAGCTAGCCCCCGAATATCTCACTGTTAAATTATTACACTAACTGCTGTCTCTGTTATCTCATTGTTATATAACGCAGCTAACTGCCAGCTTTAGTCTCTGCAGTATCTCATTGTTATATAATAGTCAATAACTGCTGTCTCTGTCTGGAACTTCGTTATCTCATTGTTATATAATTCCTAACTGCCTTTTCTGTTATCTCATTGTTAATATGTGTCTGTCTGTCTGTTCTCTGTTATCTCATTGACCATATAATTCCTAACTGCTGTCTCTGTTATCTCATTGTTATATAATTCCTAACTGCTGTCTGTCTCTGTTATCTCATTGTTATATGCCAATTTCCTAACAAGGCAGAGTTCTCTCAGTTGTATGTTTCCCTCCAGTCTCTGTTGTTATTGGCATAATTCACCACAGATAACTGCTGTCCTACTGCTCTCTGTTATCTCATTGTTCTATAACCCCTAAGCTGCTGTCTGTCTCTGTTATCTCATTGTTATATAATTCCTAATCTGTCTATTGTCTCTGTTATCTCATTGTTATATAAGCCCTTCCTAACTGCTGTCTCATTTATCTCATTGTTATATAGAGTTCTCAATGAGCTGTCTCTGTTATCTCATTTTATATAAATTCATTTGTTGTATAGTTCTAACTGTTCTGTCTCTGTTATCCTCATTGTTATATGATTCCAACTCCTGTCTCTGCCTCTTGTTTCCACTCCTAACTCTGATATTTTGATCTCACCTTGTTATATACTCACAAGGCAGGCAATCTCTGTTGATCTCATTTTATATAATTCTAACTGCTGTCTCTGTTATCTCATTGTTATATCCAATTCCTAACTACCTGTCTCTGTTGTCTCATTGTTATATAATTCCTAACTGCTCTACTCATTGTTATATAATTCCCAACTGCTGTCTCTGTTATCTCATTGTTATATAATTCCTAACTGCTGTCTCTGTTATCTCATTGTTATATAATTCCTAACTGCTGTCTCTGTTATCTCATTGTTATCTCATTGTTATATAATTCCTAACTCTGTCGTCTCTGTTATCTCATTGTTATATAATTCTCTGTTATCTCATTGTTATATAATTCCTAACTGCTGTCTGTCTCTGTTATCTCATTGTTATATAATTCCTAACTGCTGTCTCTGTCTCTGTTATCTCATTGTTATATAATTCCTAACTGCTGTCTCTGTCTCTGTTTCTCATTGTTATATAATTCTAACTGCTGTCTCCTGTCTCTGTTATCTCATTGTTATATAATTCCTAATCTGCTGTCTCTGTTATCTCATTGTTATATAATTCCCCTGCTGTCTCTGTTGATCTCATTGTTATATAATTCCTAACTGCTGTCTCTGTTATCTCATTGTTATATAATTCCTAACTGCTGTCTCTGTTATCTCATTGTTATATATAATTCCTAACTGCTGTCTCTGTTATCTCATTGTTATATAATTCCTAACTGCTGTCTCTGTTATCTCATTGTTATATAATTCCTAACTCTGTCTCTGTTATCTCATTGTTATATAATTTCTAACTGCTGTCTGTCTCTGTTATCTCATTGTTATATAATTCCTAACTGCTAACTCTCTGTCTCTGTTATCTCATTGTTATATAATTCCTAACTGCTGTCTCTGTTATCTCATTGTTATATAATTCCTAACTGCTGTCTCTGTCTCTGTTATCTCATTGTTATATAATTCCTAACTGGTGTCTGTCTCTGTTATCTCATTGTTATATAATTCCTAACTGCTGTCTCTGTCTCTGTTATCTCATTGTTATATAATTCCTAACTGCTGTCTCTGTTATCTCATTGTTATATAATTCTCATGCTGTCTGACATATCTGTTATCTCATTGTTATATAATTCCTAACTGCTGTCTCTGTTATCTCATTGTTATATACTTTCTAACTGCTGTCTCTGTTATCTCATTGTTATATAATTCTAACTGTGTCTCTGTTATATTGTTATATAATTCCTAACTGCTGTCTCTGTTATCTCATTGTTATATAATTCCTAACTGCTGTCTCTGTTATCTCATTGTTATATAATTCCTAACTGCTGTCTCTGTTATCTCATTGTTATATAATTCCTAACTGCTGTCTCTGTCTCTATTATCTCATTGTTATATAATTCCTAACTGCTGTCTCTGTTATCTCATTGTTATATAATTCCTAACTGCTGTCTCTGTCTCTGTTATCTCATTGTTATATAATTCCTAACTGCTGTCTCTGTTATCTCATTGTTATATAATTCCTAACTGCTGTCTCTGTTATCTCATTGTTATATAATTCCTAACTGCTGTCTGTCTCTGTTATCTCATTGTTATATAATTCCTAACTGCTGTCTCTGTCTCTGTTATCTCATTGTTATATAATTCCTAACTGCTGTCTCTGTTATCTCATTGTTATATAATTCCTAACTGCTGTCTCTGTTATCTCATTGTTATATAATTCCTAACTGCTGTCTCTGTCTCTGTTATCTCATTGTTATATAATTCCTAACTGCTGTCTCTGTATGCTGTTATCTCATTGTTATATAATTCCTAACTGCTGTCTCTGTTATCTCATTGTTATATATAATTCCTAATGCTGTCTCTGTTATCTCATTGTTATATAATTCCTAACTGCTGTCTCTGTTATCTCATTGTTATATAATTCCTAACTGCTGTCTCTGTCTCTGTTATCTCATTGTTATATAATTCCTAACTGCTGTCTCTGTTATCTCATTGTTATATAATTCCTAACTGCTGTCTCTGTGTTATCTCATTGTTATCTAACATTGTGTTATATAATTCTAACTGCTGTCTCTGTTATCTCATTGTTATATAATTCCTAACTCTGTCTCTGTTATCTCATTGTTATATAATTCCTAACTGTGTCTCTGTCTCTGTCTCATTGTTATATAATTCCTAACTGCTGTCTCTGTCTCTGTTATCTCATTGTTATATAATTCCTAACTGCTGTCTCTGTTATCTCATTGTTATATAATTCCTAACTGCTGTCTCTGTTATCTCATTGTTATATAATTCTGTTATCTCATTGTTATATAATTCCTAACTGCTGTCTCTGTTATCTCATTGTTATATAATTCCTAACTGCTGTCTCTGTTATCTCATTGTTATATAATTCATATATGTCCTAGATCTACTGTCTCTGTTAACTGCTGTCTCTGTTATCTCATTGTTATATAATTCCTAACTGCTGTCTCTGTTATCTCATTGTTATATAATTCCTAACTGCTGTCTCTGTTATCTCATTGTTATATAATTCCTAACTGCTGTCTCTGTCTCTGTTATCTCATTGTTATATAATTCCTAACTGCTGTCTCTGTTATCTCATTGTTATATAATTCCTACCTGCTGTCTCTGTTATCTCTGTTATCTCATTGTTATATAATTCCTAACTGCTGTCTCTGTTCTGTTATCTCATTGTTATATAATTCCTAACTGCTGTTATCTCATTTGTTATATAATTCTAACTGTGTCTCTTTGTCTCATTGTTATATAATTCCTAACTGCTGTCTCTGTTATCTCATTGTTATCTCATTGTTATATAATTCCTAACTGCTGTCTCTGTTATCTCATTGTTATATAATTCCTAACTGCTGTCTCTGTTATCTCATTGTTATATAATTCCTGCTGTCTCTGTCTCTGTTACTCATTGTTATATAATTCCTAACTGCTGTCTCTGTTATCTCATTGTTATATAATTCCTAACTGCTGTCTCTGTCTCTGTTATCTCATTGTTATATAATTCCTAACTGCTGTCTATGTCTCTGTTATCTCATTGTTATATAATTCCTAACTGCTGTCTATGTCTCTGTTATCTCATTGTTATATAAATTCCTAACTGCTGTCTCTGTTATCTCATTGTTATATAATTCCTAACTGCTGTTATCTCATTGTTATATAATTCTAACTGCTGTCTATGTTATCTCATTGTTATATAATTCCTAACTGCTGTCTCTGTCTCTGTTA
Organism: Oncorhynchus keta; assembly: GCF_023373465.1. Classification (NCBI taxonomy): domain Eukaryota; kingdom Metazoa; phylum Chordata; class Actinopteri; order Salmoniformes; family Salmonidae; genus Oncorhynchus; species Oncorhynchus keta. The sequence continues at coordinate 3,110 of NW_026289110.1, read as the reverse complement.
TCTCATTGTTATATAATTCCTAACTGCTGTCTCTCTGTTATCTCATTGTTATATAATTCCTAACTGCTGTCTCTGTTCTCTGTCATCTCATTGTTATATAATTCCTAACTGCTGTCTCTGTTATCTCATTGTTATATAATTCCTAACTGTCTGTCTCTGTTATCTCATTGTGTATCTCATTGTTATATAATTCCTAACTGCTGTCTCTGTCTCTGTTATCTCATTGTTATATAATTCCTAACTGCTGTCTCTGTTATCTCATTGTTATATAATTTCCTAACTGCTGTCTCTGTTATCTCATTGTTATATAATTCCTAACTGCTGTCTCTGTTATCTCATTGTTATATAATTCCTAACTGCTGTTCTGTTATCTCTGTTATCTCATTGTTATATAATTCCTAACTGCTGTCTCTGTCTCTGTTATCTCATTGTTATATAATTCCTAACTGCTTGTCTCTGTCATCTCATTGTTATATAATTCCTAACTGCTGTCTCTGTCTCTGTTATCTCATTGTTATATAATTCCTAACTGCTGTCTCTGTTATCTCATTGTTATATAATTCCTAACTGCTGTCTCTGTTATCTCATTGTTATATAATTCCTAACTGCTGTCTCTGTTATCTCATTGTTATATAATTCCTACCTGCTGTCTCTGTCTCTGTCATCTCATTGTTATATAATTCCTAACTGCTGTCTCTGTTATCTCATTGTTATATAATTCCTAACTGCTGTCTCTGTTATCTCATTGTTATATAATTCTAACTGCTGTCTCTGTTATCTCATTGTTATATAATTCCTAACTGCTGTCTCTGTTATCTCATTGTTATATAATTCCTAACTGCTGTCTCTGTTATCTCATTGTTATATAATTCCTAACTGCTGTCTCTGTCTCTGTCATCTCATTGTTATATAATTCCTAACTGCTGTCTTTATGTCTCTGTCATCTCATTGTTATATAATTCTAATCATTCTGTCATCTCATTGTTATATAATTCCTAACTGCTGTCTCTGTTATCTCATTGTTATATAATTCCTAACTGCTGTCTCTGTTATCTCATTGTTATATAATTCCTAACTGCTGTCTCTGTTATCTCATTGTTATATAATTCCTAACTGCTGTCTCTGTTATCTCATTGTTATATAATTCCTAACTGCTGTCTCTGTCTCTGTTATCTCATTGTTATATAATTCCTAACTGCTGTCTCTGTTATCTCATTGTTATATAATTCCTAACTGCTGTCTCTGTTATATAATTCTCATTGTTATATTATATAATTCCTAACTGCTGTCTCTGTTATCTCATTGTTATATAATTCCTAACTGCTGTCTCTGTCATCTCATTGTTATATAATTCCTAACTGCTGTCTCTGTTATCTCATTGTTATATAATTCCTAACTGTCTCTGTCTCTGTTATCTCATTGTTATATAATTCCTAACTGCTGTCTCTGTCATCTTGTTATATAATTCATGCTGTCTCTGTTATCTCATTGTTATATACCTAACTGCTGTCTCTGTCTATCTCATTGTTATATAATTCCTAACTGCTGTCTCTGTTATCTCATTGTTATATAATTTCTAACTGCTGTCTATGTCTCTGTTATCTCATTGTTATATAATTCCTAACTGCTGTCTCTGTTATCTCATTGTTATATAATTCCTAACTGCTGTCTCTGTTTATCTCATTGTTATATAATTCCTAACTGCTGTCTCTGTTATCTCATTGTTATATAATTCCTAACTGCTGTCTCTGTTATCTCATTGTTATATAATTCCTAACTGCTGTCTCTGTTATCTCATTGTTATATAATTCCTAACTGCTGTCTCTGTTATCTCATTGTTATATAATTCCTAACTGCTGTCTCTGTTATCTCATTGTTATATAATTCCTATCTCACTGCTGTCTAACTGTTATCTCATTGTTATATAATTCCTAACTGCTGTCTCTGTTATCTCATTGTTATATAATTCTAACTGCTGTCTCTGTTATCTCATTGTTATATAATTCCTACCTGCTGTCTCTGTTATCTCATTGTTATATAATTCCTACCTGCTGTCTCTGTTATCTCATTGTTATATAATTCTAACTGCTGTCTCTGTTATCTCATTGTTATATAATTCCTAATCTGCTGTCTCTGTTATCTCATTGTTATATAATTCCTAACTGTGTCTCTGTTATCTCATTGTTATATAATTCCTAACTGCTGTCTCTGTTATCTCATTGTTATATAATTCCTAACTGCTGTCTCTGTTATCTCATTGTTATATAATTCCTAACTGTCTCTGTTATCTCATTGTTATATAATTCCTAACTGTCTATCTCATTGTTATATAATTCCTAACTGCTGTCTCTGTTATCTCATTGTTATATAATTCCTAACTGCTGTCTCTGTTATCTCATTGTTATATAATTCCTAACTGCTGTCTCTGTTATCTCATTGTTATATAATTCTACCTGCTGTCTCTGTTATCTCATTGTTATATAATTCCTAACTGCTGTCTCTGTTATCTCATTGTTATATAATTCCTAACTGCTGTCTCTGTTATCTCATTTTTATATAATTCCTACCTGCTGTCTCTGTTATCTCATTGTTATATAATTCTAACTGCTGTATGTCTCTGTTATCTCATTGTTATATAATTCCTAACTGCTGTCTCTGTTATCTCATTGTTATATAATTCCTAACTGCTGTCTCTGTTATCTCATTGTTATATAATTCCTAACTGCTGTCTCTGTTATCTCATTGTTATATAATTCCTAACTGCTGTCTCTGTTATCTCATTGTTATATAATTCCTAACTGCTGTCTCTGTTATCTCATTGTTATATAATTCCTAACTGCTGTGTCTCTGTTATCTCATTGTTATATAATTCCTAACTGCTGTCTCTGTTATCTCATTGTTATATAATTCCTACCTGCTGTCTCTGTCTCTGTTATCTCATTGTTATATAATTCCTAACTGCTGTCTCTGTTATCTCATTGTTATATAATTCCTAACTGCTGTCTCTGTTATCTCATTGTTATATAATTCCTAACTGCTGTCTCTGTTATATAATTCCTACATCTCATTGTTATATAATTCCTAACTGCTGTCTCTGTTATCTCATTGTT
>NW_026289109.1:50000-65669 GCF_023373465.1 Oncorhynchus keta | reverse complement strand
CTGCTTGGTTCTGGTTCTGGTTACATTTGTAACAAAAAGGGCACTTTCATAGACAGACTTGAATGTCAAATAAAAGCAGGGTTCAATAATTCAATTATTAGTGTGTCTTATGGTTGTGGAAGGCTTATATTTAGTATACGTATAACTTCACAGTACCTGAATTCATTAGATTATTGCAGACTGTTTGAAATGCTTATATATATCGTTTTTTTTATATATATATATGATTTAAAAAAATCAAATATATTGTGAATTTCCCATAAGTTAAAATAAATAAATAAATAGAGATGTGATTTTTAGGCCATATCGCCCAGCCCTACATACAATCATCAACATGACTACACCACAGCACCAGAGACCAAGTACGGGTAGGGAGACCAAATAAATCTCTTGTCTGACACCATTCCCTCACTGCCAAAGACACAACAATGGTCAAGGCAAAGAAGGGTCCTGTACATGTATGTTGGAGGAGATCCTGTCCCATGTTCCAGAACAAAGTTACATTGATTCAGTTGTTATGACCTTTAATAAGTGCATCATCATTGATGTATGAGCGGTCAGCAGTGGTCACTTACCCAGTATAGTAGAATCATAGCCCTGGTTAGGTCAGGGTGCTCGCTAGAGGCCAAAAATCATCTGGTCCTAAGTGTTGCTGGCCTTGCCTTTAACTCTTTCACTGACCAAGTCCCTGTTTTAGGCAGATACCTATTTAGAGAATGTTATTTTTACAGGCTCAGTAAACCCCCCTCCCTTAAACAATACTGACCACATGGGAGGGTCCGGAGGGGTTTCCAGAAAGGATTGTTAGTGGGGGGACCCGGGCCCACCCATTGTTAGGTTGGCGGGGGTGATCTTAATTCCTAAATAAAGAATATAATCTCACCTTGAATGTTTCCAAAAATAGAGTAGGGAGGGTGTTTGAGGATGAGAGAACATCAGTGTTTCCCCTAAGATTTTGTTCAGCAGCTGAGGTTTCTCAGATGATCTCATGTTTTTACTCTGGTGGGGGGTTTTCAGTGGCTGCAAGATTTGCAGCGTATAGGAGAAACATAGAACATCCATGGATATGATTGGAAATGTGCATTTACATGAAATCCCCAAATGGTGTCAACCACCACGGAGACCATGCTGCTCATATTATGCACTGTGAGCTGTGACATCAATGGCAGAGCACAGCAGAGGCATCATTCATGTACAATCACTGGGTTGATATATGATTCTGATGTAAACAGTATTGCCGTTTACCCTCACTCAAGCTTAGATGTTGTTATTGATGTTATGCTTGGTCAAGTGGCAGGTGGTCCTTTTCATCAATTACCCTTGAGGCCACTCACTAAGGCATGGCCCTGAGCATCCCATTGGTTCCTGCATGAAATGTGGGTGAAGGAAACTGTCTACCGGTGTACAGCAAGCGACCATTGTCGCCACCACCCCTTCTTCTGTTGGGTTTATTGGCGTTTGGCATCCAACGTTATTGCGCATTACTGCCACCTACTGTACTGGAATCTCCTAGTTTAAAAATGGACCAATATAAGTATAATGAGGGGTTCCTGCAGAAGCAGGAATGTCCACATGCAGGAACGCCCCGAATTGCGGCAGCAATTGCACTCTTCTCGATGATAGAGCTTTCCCAACAACGTGCCCAAAGACAAATACCAGACCACCTGGCAAGTTTACACATTAGAACCCCGCATCTGGTGCAGCCACATGACCAGCACTCACACAGGACTGTCAAGGGGGCAACTTCCACCCCTGTGAATGACGAACCCTACAATAGCCAGTGTCCAGTTTAACCTCTAACAATAGTGTCGTGCTAAAACTGCCAATTGTCCATTGACAATGATTATATCACGTTCACAGAAAACCATGCACGTATACCAATCGAATCTCTCTCTTGAATCACTCCCCTCCCTCTCTCCTTTATATCATCGATACTCGAGGGTAAATCAAGGGAACGTACCTTGTGCGACGTAAACAAATCCGATGGAAACGATTGCAGAATGCACGTGTCACTTGTATAGCGGGGATGTATTGGAAAAGGTCACATTTTAGAGTTGAAGCCCTCCTGCTTCGTTTGCGTTTACACTTTCCACCCACATTCCCACGGCTGTGGATCAGCTCTGCGCCCCCGACCGAATTATTCAACCCTCTCCTGGGTTAGGAAGGTGATAAAACTGTGTTCAACCCTCTCCCGGGTTAGGAACCAGACAGAGAACACTCTGTATTCAAACGTACTTTTTCTCTTCTGGTAACTGTCCCGATTTGACACGCCAGGAGGGAGACGCACTCAGAATGGCAGAATTGGGTTACAGTTGTCGTTTCTCCTAAATCCTTTGTTCAATGGTGCGTTTCCACAACGAACCCCCTTTTGTGATGAATAAATTAGGAATAATCTAAATAAATAAAAGACACGAATGCAACTTTAATATCCCCGCTGTTAACAAAATATCGTGCGTTAAATCCAGACGGATTCCCTGTCACTGCTGCGCACCTTTACACTGTTCACTGCCCGGGTCGAGGCTCAGCTCCCCCTGCTGCACATCTCGTGACTGACTGCATCAACGTGTATGACAGTTTGGAGCTCTGCAAAGCATGCGTCATTTTAATCCGTCTTTGAACAGCCAGCGAACATGACAGCTCTACGTGGAGCAACGGGAGAAACCACAATCTACTCACTTCACTGCACTCCGTCCTCCCTCTCTCTCTATCTCTCTCACTCTCTCCAGTCCGCTTCTGCTCTGTAGGCAGTCCTATATTCTCCCCTCCAACAAATTGGTGTGCTGACCGCGGGTTTCCCCGTCAATTCCTCTTTAGCACCACGTCCATACACCTTTCACCCAAATCTGTCTATTGGCCGGCGATTCAGTACACTCTATTTCGGATTAAAATTGAAATGATAATCCGTGGTTCATTTACGGTTCTTGGCATCAAGTTCTTCCCTTCCACATTCGGTCTGTGGTTGGTTCGGAGCTATGAGTATAACGGTGTTGTGATGCTGGTTTCTCCTTCTGCTTGAACACGCGCGTCCTCAGCCCTTCGATTCGATCTATTCAGGGAGGCGTGAAGTGAGTGACACATAACTCGCCCCGTGCCAGACCTGCGCAGCCTACTATGAGCGCAATCAACCCACTAGGATTGGGGGGTGATCTGTTGTTGTTACCCCTCTACACCGCCTGAAATTGTATCCAACTGCTTCTGCTCGGGATATTGCCTCTTCACCGATATCCCGCGTAACCAGCGGGTTAGTCAGATACCGCTGCTCTGCTTCGGAGGACAATTTGAGTAACAGTCACATTGATTTCTGTCCAGAGAGTCGCGCCTTCGTAATCCCCGTAATCACAGTCTATCTGTCAATATCCCCGTGCCATTGCCACACAGATATAACAGATAAACGCTGCATTCGTTAAAGCATGGAGCCTTTGTTGTCTGCTCTAATGTTCCAATGGGATTGTATTTAATCTGAGATTTGGAGTATTAGTACAGGAAACTCTTTGGTCGTCCTGACCTGGCCCCAGGCCCAATTCTTTAGCATGACCATGGAGGTGATGGACATAATGACAACACAGACACAGATCTGACACACTGACATACACACACTTAGACACCTAAATGCAGACACACTTGCACACGCACAGGTTTAAAGTACGTGCACACACATGCACACACACACACCATTAACATGTGCATTGCATGTTAAACAAATGCTCAGAGCTATAACTCACTTGAGCTCTATATGCAAACTCATATAGGCTGGCTGATTCTCTCTCGCTTACTGATGTGACAATAGAGTGACCTCATTGTGTTAATGAGGCAGCCATGTGCATCTCACACACACACACACACACACACACACACACACACACACACACACACACACACACACACACACACACACACACACACACACACACACACACACACACACACACACACACACACACACACACACACACTAGTATGCACCTTGAGGCAATCATATGGAGCTGTGGCTGAAGACAGGGGCCTAACCTGACAGGTGCAGTCTAGGAGAGTGACAGGAGGAAGGGGGGTGAATAGGGTGAGAGGTGAACGTTTCACCCCAGTGAGAGGGGCTCACTGCAGCCTGAGGTAAAAAGGAGTACTCTCAGATTACAGATGTTACCCTCAGTTAAATGTCACTCATATTCATTACCATCATCTGGGGTGTATTCATTTGGCACCAAACAGAAGAAAATGGACTGAAACAGAGAGGGACTATCTGGACTTGTCCAATAAGATACGTTCCTTTTGATTTTCTGTTGCAAAACATTTTAAAACATAAGGCACTTAACCCTAATTTGCTCCAGGGGCACCTTACTACTACAGTATGGCTGACCCTGTAAAACAACACATGTCACTGCACCTATCCAATGTATGTGACAATCATTTAAAAATATATATAATAATAATATAAAATAAATAAATATGACCCCCTTTGTTATAGCGTTTCCTTCCAGTCAAATTACTTAAAGAATATCAAATATGATATACATGAGTGAGTGTACAAAACATTAAGAACGCCTGCTCTTTCCATGACATAGACTGACCAGGTGAATCCAGGTGAAAGATATGATCCTTTATTGATGTCACTTGTTAAATCCACTTCAATCAGTGTAGATGAAGGGGAGGAGACGGGTAAAAGAAGGATTGTTAAGCCTTGAGACCACTGAGACATGGATTGTGTCTGTGTGCCATTCAAAGGGTGAATGGGCAAGACAAAAGATTGAAGTGCCTTTGAATGGGGTATGGTAGTAGGTGCCAAGCGTACCGGTTTGAGTGAGTCAAGAACTCCAACGCTGCTGGGTTTTTCATGCTCAACCGTTTCCTGTGTATATCAAGAATGGTCCACCACCCAATGGATATCCAGCCAACTTGATACAACTGTGGGAAGCATTGGAGTCGACATGGGCCAGCATCCCTGTGGAACGCTATTGACACCTTGTAGAGTCCAATCCTGACGAATTGAGGCTGTGCTGAGGGCAAAAGGGGGTGCAACTCAATATTAGGAAGGTGTTCCTAATGCTTTGTACACTCACTGTATTATTTCATCACTTCAACATTGCAAATGAGTATGTCTATAAGTCATATAGATACAGATATTGCTCAGTGTAAGAAGATGTTGTGTAATACTGTAAAATTCTATGTGGTTCTAGGAAGTGCATGTTGCAGCAGCGTCTCGCAGGCTAGGTGTTGATATGGCTCCCTACATTAGGTGATTAAAGGTGTTAGAGTCAACAAGCTCTCACAGTCTCTCGTCAGAATTAGACATTCATCCATTACCACTTTAAGAATCATTATTTTTTAGGCTTTGCCACTGCATTTATATTCAAATTATTATTACATTCTAAAATATGTGAGAATAATGTGGACATTGCCTGACTAAATAGATTAGACACAGGCAATTTATAAATTGTCTGTCTTGGCTGATGAGACAGTGGATTGCGCAGTGAGATGGAACAACGTCATAGCTTTAGCCAGTGGTAAATTGTGGATTATAAAACGGGTGGGTCTAATCCTGAATGCTGATTGGTTAAAACCGCAATCCAGCTGGTGTTTATTCTCCAAGTTACCACCTTAAAATGCCCATTTCCTGTTCCATCTGACTGTGCAATCCATTGTCTCATCAGCCTAGCCAGGCAATTTATAAATTTGATCTCCACTATAAAAAGCATCTAGACATTATCTCAGGTGAAATTGCGTCTCATTAGCTCATTGTTATGGATGTATCCAAATAAATGTCACTAGAAAACAACTTAAACAAATGGAAATGCAGCTGCTTTGCTGTTATTCTGGCTGCACTGTTTGACATGACAAAGTTAGCTGTAGTTGGCTAGCTAGCAAACAAGGGATAATAACTTTGCCAGCCAGTATGGTAATAGAACATTTAGAACAAACCACTAGGTCACATCAATAGATACAGAACAAAAAGACCTAACAACACCTGTGCAAATATATCCTCCAAACTGGCATTATCACTTAAAGAGACACCGGCTGGAATGCGGTTTTAACCAATCAGCGGCCAGGATCAGACCCACCCATTGTATATTTGAAGGAAATAAGGGCCGACACAGTGGTTCTAGGTGGAGCCCCACCTGCCCCAAATGACTGGTCCCCATTACCTTCGAAGAATGAACTCTGCGCTGTGGCTGGGGCTCAGCTCTGCCTTGTCCCGCTGCGTCGGCCATTATTTGAGCCACACATTTGAGCCCCACATTTTTAACACAAAAAAATATACATCAAAATATTTTTTGGGGGTGGGGGGGCTTGCCATGTTTTTGTTGTCTGTTTATATGCCTCCTTTATTTATCCTACGGTTCTGACTTACGTGTACAGGGAGAACACTGTAAGAATGTCCCATGCTCTGAATTCTGTCGCTGTACATAATGGCGCTGGAGGAGATGGCTGCTGTTTTACGGTCTCCTAAACAATTGCGATATTGTGTGAGTTTTTTCACTTTGTTTGTAACTTATTTTGTACATAATGTTTCTGCGACTGTCTCTTATGACCAAAAAGAGCTTCTAGATATCAGGACAGGGATTACTCACCTCTTACCGGATTTTTCTTTAAAGAGTCGGACATGAAGGATTTACTTCAGACAACCGACAAGGCCCAAATCCCTGTGATTCGCATGAGAAAGAGACAGAGATATCGGGGACGTAGGGCGGGGACGCTTGTAAGGTTCTGACGGCAAGTGGGTAATCTGCCTCTACCATCAGTCCTATTAATAATAATAATAATAATATAATAATAATATTAGCCAATGTACAGTCATCGGATAACAAAATAGACAAACTACGATCATGAATATCCTACCAACGGGACATTGAAAACTGTAATATCTTATATTTCACTGAGTCGTGGCTGAATGATGACATGAATAACATACAGCTGGCGGGTTTTATGCTGCATCGGCAAGATAGAACAGCCGCCTCCAGTAAGACAATGGGTGGCGGTTTGCAAACAACATATTTGTAAACAACAGCTGGTGCACAAAATCTAATAGTAAGGAATTCTCAAGGTTTTGCTCACCTGAGGTAGAGTATCTCATGATAAACTGTAGACCACACTATTAACCAAGAGAGTTTTCATCTATATTCTTTGTACCATCACAAACCGATGCTGGCACTAAGACCGCACTCAATGAGCTGTATACGGCCATAAGCAAACAGGAAAACACTCATCCAGAGGCGGCGCTCCTAGTGGCCGGGGACTTTAATGCAGGGAAACTTAAATCCGTTTTACCTCATTTCTATCAGCATGTTAAATGTGCAACCAGAGGGAAAAAACTCTAGACCACCTTTACTCTATGGATTACAGGCAACATCCACACTGAGCTAAAGGGTAGAACTGCCGCTATCAAGGAGCGGGACTCTAACCCGGAAGCTTATAAGAAATCTCGCTATGCCCTCTGACTAACCATCAAACAGGCAAAGCGTCAATACAGGACTAAGATTGAATCAAACTCCACCAGCTCCGACACTCATCAGATGTGGCAGAACTTGCAAACTATTACAGACTACAAAGGGAAGCACAGCCGCATGCTGCCCAGTGACACGAGCCTACCAGACGAGCTAAATTACTTCTATGCTCGCTTCGAGGCATGCAACACTGAAGAACGCATTAGAGCATCAGCTGTTCCGGACGACTGTGTGATCACGCTCTCCGTAGCTGATATGAGTAACATTCACAAGGCCACAGGACCAGACGGATTACCAGGACGTGTACTCTGAGCATGCGCTGAGCAAATGGCAAGTGTCTTCACTGACATTTTCAACCTGTCCCTGATTGAGTCTGTAATACCAACATGTTTCAAGCAGACCACCACAGTTCCTGTGCCCAAGAACACTAAGGTAACCTGCCTAAATGACTACCAACCCGTAGCACTCACGTCTGTAGCCATGAAGCGATTTGAAAGGCTGGTCATGGATCACAACAACATTATTATCCCAGAAACCCTAGACCCACTCCAATCTGCATACCGCTCCAACAGATCCACAGATGACGCAATCTCTATTGCACTCCACACTGCCCTTTCCCACCTGGACAAAAGGAGCACCTGTGTGAGAATGCTATTCATTGACTACAGCTCAGCGTTCAACACCATAGTGCCCTCAAAGCTCATCACTAAGCTAAGGACCCCGGGACTAAAAGCCTCTCTCTGCAACTTGATCCTGGACTTCCTGACGGGCCGCCCCCAGGTGGTAAGGGTAGGTAACAACACATCTGCTACGCTAATCCTCAACATGGGGGCCCTTCAGGGGTGCGTACTCAGTCCCCTCCTGTACCCCCTGTTCACTCATGACTGCATGGCCAGGCACGACTTCAACAACAGCATAATTAAGTTTGCAGACGACACAAAAGTGGTAGGCCTGATTACCGACAACGACGAGACAGCCTATAGGGAGGTGGTCAGAGACCTGGCCGTGTGGTGCAAGGATAACAACCTCTCCCTCAACGTGATCAAGACAAAGGAGATGATTGTGGACTACAGGAAAAGGAGGGCCGAGCACACCCCCATTCTTATCGATGGAGCTGAAGTGGAGCAGGTTAAGAGCTTCAAGTTGCTTGGTGTCCACATCACCAACAAACTATCATGGTCCAAACACACCAAGACAGTCATGAAGCGGGCACAACAAAGACCATTCAGGAGGTCTCTAATGCACAGATACAGGTTCAGACCATTCAGTGTTTTTGGTGTGTGTTCATTGTCATAGTGACAACTGCAAATAATATTTCAATGCATGTAGGTCTCATAAAAAATAATATAGTAACTTGTATTTAAATGTGTCAATTCAACAACACCGTTTAGCCTGCACAGCTTTTTGCAGCAAGTGATTTCCATTTTTCCAATTGACTGTCGTGTTCAACTATTTGCATTGCTTCAATGCAACAATGTTATCATATCTGGCCAAAAGTGATGCACCAATGCACTTTCCCAAAATTAATTTTCTATGCTGTAGGTTGTATCAATAGTTTCTGCACTTTGCCTCCATGTTTTAAAATAATTGGAAAATTAAGTGAATATGGTCTGATACACCACGGTTTTCAGCCAACCAGCAATCAGGGCTCGAACCACCCTGTTTATAAGGTCTGATACACCACGGTTTTCAGCCAATCAGCATTCAGGGCTCAAACCACTCTGTTTATAATAATAGATCTGTGATACCTGTAATCACAACATGGCAGTCCCTTTACTAAAGGAAGACACCAGTATATCAATCACACATTGAAATAACATGACAGTCCCTTTACTAAAGGAAGTGTCACGGTCGATGAAAGGAGCAGACCAAGGTGTAGCGTGGTGAGCGTATATGTTCTTTAATTAACAAAAGACGCAGAACAAAACAATACACACTACAAAACAAAACCGTGAAGCTTAAGGCTAAATTCCATAAAGAAAGTCAACTTCCCACAAACACAGGTGGGAAAAAGGGTACCTAAGTATGGTTCCCAATCAGAGACAACGACAGACAGCTGTCCATGATTGAGAACCATACCCGGCCAAAACATGGAGACAGAAAATCATAGAAACACAAAACATAGAAATGCCCACCCTAACTCACCAAACCAAAATAGAGACATAACAAGGATCTCCAAGGTCAGGGCGTGACAGGAAGAAACCAGTAAATTGTACTGTACAGTACATTTATGTCTTAAAGTTGATTATTCTTCCCTAACACAACGCAGACTGTATTGCAATTTAAATATAAGCACTTTTGAGCAGCATATGCCTTGTATAATATAAGCCATTTTGCAGTCATTTTTTATCCTAAGCGACTTACAGTCATGCGTGCGTACATGTTGGGTTTGGGTGGCCCCGGGAATTGAACCAAGAATCCTGGCATTGCAGTGCCATGCTCTACTAACCAAGCCCTACCTTGTGCAGGCGTTCTTTCTTTATTCATAATATCTGTTATACATAGTCCTCTCAAAGACACTTTGGTACCTCTCATTTTAATATCTCTCTCTCTCTCTCTCTCTCTCTCTCTCTCTCTCTCTCTCGCTCTCTCGCTCTCTCGCTCGCTTGCTCACTCTCGTGTGAACTCTGGCTCCTCTAAGCTCATTTCCTCTAACACCTCCACCTGGCAGTCAGGGCTCTCCCCGTCACCCTGCTGTGCCCCAGACTGGCACTGCCATCCATTCCTATGCCACTCTCCAACCCCTCCCCTTGGAGGACTCCTCACCACTCCAGGGCATGGCCGGGCTTCCTCTCCCCATGATGCTGGCTCTATCGCTGTGATACACTGAGACTGTTTCCACAGTCCTGTGTAATACTGAGATGGTTCTCTCAGTCCTGTGTAACACTGAGACTGTTTCCACAGTCCTGTGTAATACTGAGATGGTTCTCTCAGTCCTGTGTAACACTGAGACTGTTTCCACAGTCCTGTGTAACACTGAGACTGTTTCCACAGTCCTGTGTAATACTGAGACGGTTCCCTCAGTCCTGTGTAATACTGAGACTGTTTCCACAGTCCTGTGTAATACTGAGACTGTTTCCGCAGTCCTGTGTAACACTGAGACGGTTCCCTCAGTCCTGTGTAATACTGAGATGGTTCCCTCAGTCCTGTGTAATACTGAGACTGTTTCCACAGTCCTGTGTAATACTGAGACGGTTCCATCAGTCCTGTGTAATACTGAGACTGTTTCCACAGTCCTGTGTAACACTGAGACTGTTTCCACAGTCCTGTGTAATACTGAGACTGTTTCCACAGTCCTGTGTAATACTGAGACTGTTTCCACAGTCCTGTGTAATACTGAGACTGTTTCCACAGTCCTGTGAAACACTGAGATGTTTCACTAGTCCTTATTTCTGTTGCTATACAGTATGTTGTCTGTGTGGCTACTATCCACTGTCAGTCCAGCAACAGTTATGTCACTTGGGGATAAATATAATTTATTGAATTGAACTGAATTGAACAGTGCACTGCTCGATGAGACGACCCATGACACGTGTTCAGAGAGTCAGAGACACACAAAGGACGATAGCCAATCCTGGGTTGTATTCATTAGGTAACAAACGGAAGAAAACAGGCTGAAACAGGGAGGGATCTGATCTAGTGAGGACAGACAAGCACACCGGTCGCACGCCTGAGCTGTCCTTAATACGAATGTCAGGATGCGAGTCCATGACCTCACATAGGAAGTAATCACTATGACAGGATGCAGACCTGTAAGGCTAGCTGTACAGGAAGAGAGCTAATTTTAATACTGAATGGTGAGTGGAAGGACGCAACATCAACACTCCTCTTAAAAACAGTGGAAGGAAATGACATCCCCTCTCCTCCTTAATGCAATGGAAAGACATGACATCCCCTCTCCTCCTTAATGCAATGGAAAGACATGACATCCCCTCTCCTCCTTAATGCAGTGGAAAGACATGACATCCCCTCTCCTCCTTAACGCAGTGGAAGGAGATGACATCCCCTCTCCTCCTTAATGCAATGGAAAGACATGACATCCCCTCTCCTCCTTAATGCAGTGGAAAGACATGACATCCCCTCTCCTCCTTAATGCAGTGGAAAGACATGACATCCCCTCTCCTCCTTAATGCAATGGAAAGACATGACATCCCCTCTCCTCCTTAACGCAGTGGAAGGAGATGACATCCCCTCTCCTCCTTAAAAACAGTGGAAGGAGATGACATCCCCTCTCCTCCTTAAAAACAGTGGAAGGACATGACATCCCCTCTCCTCCTTAAAAACAGTGGAAGGACATGACATCCCCTCTCCTCCTTAATGCAGTGGAAAGACATGACATCCCCTCTCCTCCTTAACGCAGTGGAAGGAGATGACATCCCCTCTCCTCCTTAAAAACAGTGGAAGGAGATGACATCCCCTCTCCTCCTTAACGCAGTGGAAGGAGATGACATCCCCTCTCCTCCTTAAAAACAGTGGAAGGAGATGACATCCCCTCTCCTCCTAAACACATTGGAAGGACATGACATCCTCACTCCTCCTTAACGCAGAGGAAGGAGATGACATCCCCTCTCCTCCTTAACACAGTGGAAGGACATGACATCCCCTCTCCTCCTTAACACAGTGGAAGGAGATGACATCCCCTCTCCTTCTTAACACAGTGGAAGGAGATGACATCCCCTCTCCTCCTTAACACAGTGGAAGGAGATGACATCCTCAATCCTCCTTAACACAGAGGAAGGACATGACATCACCTCTCCTCCTTTCCTTAACACAGTGGAAGGACATTACTTCCCCACTCCTCCTTTCCTTAACACAGTGGAAGGACATTACTTCCCCACTCCTCCTTTCCTTAACACAGTGGAAGGACATTACTTCCCACTCCTCCTTTCCTTAACACAGTGGAAGGACATTACTTCCCCACTCCTCCTTTCCTTAACACAGTGGAAGGACATTACTTCCCCACTCCTCCTTTCCTTAAAACAGTGGAAGGACATTACTTCCCCACTCCTCCTTTCCTTAACACAGTGGAAGGACATTACTTCCCCACTCCTCCTTTCCTTAACACAGTGGAAGGACATTACTTCCCCACTCCTCGTTAACAGAATGGAAGGACATGACATCCCCCTTCCTCCTAAACACAGTGGAAGGACATGACATCCCCCCTCCTCCTAAACACAGTGGAAGGACATGACATCCTCACTCCTCCTAAACACAGTGGAAGGACATGACATCACCCCTCCTCCTAAACACAGTGGAAGGACATGACATCCCCCCTCCTCCTAAACACAGTGGAAGGACATGACATCCTCACTCCTCCTAAACACAGTGGAAGGACATGACACCCCTCCTCCGAAACACAGTGGAAAGACATGACATCCTCACTCCTCCTAAACACAGTGGAAGGACATGACATCCCCCCTCCTCCGAAACACAGTGGAAGGACATGACATCCCCACTATAACAGAGTGGAAGGACATGACATCCCCACTATAACAGAGTGGAAGGACATGACATCCCCACTCCTCCTAAACACAGTGGAAGGACATGACATCCCCACTATAACAGAGTGGAAGGACATGACATCCCCCTCCTCCTTAACACAGTGGAAGGACATGACATCCCCACTATAACAGAGTGGAAGGACATGACATCCCCACTATAACAGAGTGGAAGGACATGACATCCCCACTATAACAGAGTGGAAGGACATGACATCCCCACTATAACAGAGTGGAAGGACATGACATCCCCCTCCTCCTTAACACAGTGGAAGGACATGACATCCCCACTATAACACAGTGGAAGGACATGACATCCCCACTATAACAGAGTGGAAGGACATGACATCCCCACTCCTCCTAAACACAGTGGAATGACATGACATCCCCACTATAACAGAGTGGAAGGACATGACATCCCCACTCCTCCTAAACACAGTGGAATGACATGACATCCCCACTATAACAGAGTGGAAGGACATGACATCCCCACTCCTCCTAAACACAGTGGAATGACATGACATCCCCACTATAACAGAGTGGAATGACATGACATCCCCACTATAACAGAGTGGAAGGACATGACATCCCCACTCCTCCTAAACACAGTGGAATGACATGACATCCCCACTATAACAGAGTGGAAGGACATGACATCCCCACTATAACACAGTGGAAGGACATGACATCCCCACTATAACAGAGTGGAAGGACATGACATCCCCACTCCTCCTAAACACAGTGGAAGGACATGACATCCCCACTATAACAGAGTGGAAGGACATGACATCCCCACTATAACAGAGTGGAAGGACATGACATCCCCACTCCTCCTAAACACAGTGGAAGGACATGACATCCCCTCTATAACACAGTGGAAGGACATGACATCCCCTCTATAACACAGTGGAAGGACATGACATCCCCTCTATAACAGAGTGGAATGACATGACATCCCCACTATAACAGAGTGGAATGACATGACATCCCCTCTATAACAGAGTGGAATGACATGACATCCCCACTATAACACAGTGGAAGGACATGACATCCTCACTCCTCCTAAACACAGTGGAAAGACATGACATCCTCACTCCTCCTAAACACAGTGGAAGGACATGACATCCCCCCTCCTCCTAAACACAGTGGAAGGACATGACATCCCCACTATAACAGAGTGGAAGGACATGACATCCCCACTATAACAGAGTGGAAGGACATGACATCCCCACTATAACAGAGTGGAAGGACATGACATCCCCACTCCTCCTTAACACAGTGGAAGGACATGACATCCCCACTATAACAGAGTGGAAGGACATGACATCCCCACTCCTCCTTAACACAGTGGAAGGACATGACATCCCCACTCCTCCTAAACACAGTGGAATGACATGACATCCCCCTCCTCCTAAACACAGTGGAAGGACATGACATCCCCCCCCTCCTCCTAAACACAGTGGAAGGACATGACATCCCCCCTCCTCCTAAACACAGTGGAAGGACATGACATCCCCACTCCTCCTAAACACAGTGGAATGACATGACATCCCCACTATAACAGAGTGGAAGGACATGACATCCCCACTCCTCCTAAACACAGTGGAATGACATGACATCCCCACTATAACAGAGTGGAAGGACATGACATCCCCACTATAACAGAGTGGAAGGACATGACATCCCCACTCCTCCTAAACACAGTGGAAGGACATGACATCCCCACTATAACACAGTGGAAGGACATGACATCCCCACTATAACAGAGTGGAAGGACATGACATCCCCACTCCTCCTAAACACAGTGGAATGACATTACTTCCTCACTCCTCCTAAACACAGTGGAAGGACATGACATCCCCTCTATAACACAGTGGAAGGACATGACATCCCCACTATAACAGAGTGGAAGGACATGACATCCCCACTATAACAGAGTGGAAGGACATGACATCCCCACTCCTCCTAAACACAGTGGAATGACATTACTTCCTCACTCCTCCTAAACACAGTGGAAGGACATGACATCCCCTCTATAACACAGTGGAAGGACATGACATCCCCTCTATAACACAGTGGAAGGACATGACATCCCCACTATAACAGAGTGGAATGACATGACATCCCCACTATAACAGAGTGGAATGACATGACATCCCCTCTATAACAGAGTGGAATGACATGACATCCCCACTATAACACAGTGGAAGGACATGACATCCCCACTATAACAGAGTGGAAGGACATGACATCCCCACTATAACACAGTGGAAGGACATGACATCCTCACTCCTCCTAAACACAGTGGAAGGACATGACATCCTCACTCCTCCTAAACACAGTGGAAGGACATGACATCCTCACTCCTCCTAAACACAGTGGAAGGACATGACATCCCCACTATAACAGAGTGGAAGGACATGACATCCCCACTATAACACAGTGGAAGGACATGACATCCTCACTCCTCCTAAACACAGTGGAAGGACATGACATCCTCACTCCTCCTAAACACAGTGGAAGGACATGACATCCTCACTCCTCCTAAACACAGTGGAAGGACATGACATCCCCTCTATAACACAGTGGAAGGACATGACATCCCCCTCCTCCTAAACACAGTGGAAGGACATGACATCCCCTCTATAACACAGTGGAAGGACATGACATCCCCCTCCTCCTTACACAGTGGAAGGACATGACATCCCCTCCTCCTTAACACAGTGGAAGGACAT
>NW_026289109.1:0-47500 GCF_023373465.1 Oncorhynchus keta | reverse complement strand
GAACAGGGATTATCCTGACATCAGCTGTCTGTGCAGCTCCAGCCCATTCTACAGGCCTTATTGCCATGGTGACTTAAGCCCTCCGGCTGTCGAGAGGTCATGACCTTTAGACATTTAGGGGAGGCCTGCCCTCTGATGCTAATGGCATACACTAAAGGTCAGCTGAGCGTGACCTCATTATGTGCCAATGTACAGGTAACTACTAAAATAAAGGAAACACTTGAGTAAATGAGGGATACAAAGTATATTGAAATCAGGTGCTTCCACATAGGTGTGGTTCCTGAGTTAAGGAATTAACATCCCGTCATGCTAATCTTGGCTAACATGGCTAGAATAAGGGATCTCCGTAACTTTGAGAGGGGTATCTAAGGAGCATAAGTTTTTTTTTATTTCACCTTTATTTAACCAGGTAGGCTAGTTGAGAACAAGTTCTCATTTACAACTGCGACCTGGCCAAGATAAAGCATAGCAGTGTGAACAGACAACACAGAGTTACACATGGAGTAAACAATTTGTGTGTGTCTCAGTCACCAGATATAAACCCAATTGAACACCAATGGGAGATTCTGGAGAGATGCCTGAGACAGTGTTTCCACCACCATCAACAAAAGAACAAATGTTGGAATTTGTCATGGAAGAATGGTGTCGCCTGCCTCCAACAGAGTTCCAGACACTTGTAGAATCTATGTCAAGGTGCAGTGAAGCTGTTCTCATGGTGGCCCAACACCCTATTAAGACACTTTATGTTGGTGTTTCCTTTATGTTGGCAGTTACCTGTAGATCTACGCACGCACGCACGCACGCACGCACGCACGCACGCACGCACGCACGCACGCACACACAACCTTGATCTGTCCCTCTTCAAAAGCAGCCACATGGACCCCATTACATTCTATCTTCCTTCACAGAGCCTTGAAGAAGGTCATCTGTTAACTGCTCAGGTTGCTCTATGGGGCTGAAGGGGGTCTTAACCCATTAACCCTTTGTGGGTTATGGACAGGTTAGCAGAACAAAGGCCAACTCAGGATGTACTGTTCAATGTGATCCAAACAGAGGCCTGGATAGGGACAGGTAACAACACTGTTTTGATGTATTCTCCTGAGTGATTGGATTGCGTGCGTCATGTTAGGTAGGATCAATTATAGACTTGACTGGAATGTGATTAATCATTATATACTGAAGATCTGGGCATGTGTGTGTGTTGTGACTGTGTGACTAACCGATTGATTTATGACTAATGTAAAAGTCTAGTAGGCCTGAATAAACAACACCAATGACTGCTCTGTCTCTCTCTTTCTCTCTCTCTCTTCTCTCTCTTTCTTTTTCTGTAAAGGAGAAGCCTTCATCTGCGTCTGCAGTTTAAAAAATATTTTATTTATGCATTTACTGTTTTCAAACCGCTATTGCGTCTGCAGTTTTGAAGTAAAAACTGTCCCCCAACCCAACCTCAGACCCAGGTGGTGGCCCACGGAGGAGCAGGGTTACCTCCACACTGCTGCACAATTACCCAGCCAAGTGAAGTCTGACGTTGTCTGGCATCCTTGGGGCTCAAATGTGAGGTGGGCCTCAGCCTGCACCACTAAGCTCAGTGGAGAGCATCATCTCTGGGCCAAGAGTGAGAAATCTAGGGTGAGGGCTGGGTGGTTGGTTAGAGCATGAATGGAGAGAAAGTGAGAGGTGGATATCAGATGGGGATTATGGTATAATCATAGATATGCCATCATAGACTACTGCCCCTCCATTATATCACATGCACAATTGTGCGTGCGCACACAAATCAAATTTATTTATATAGCCCTTCGTACATCAGCTGATATCTCAAAGTGCTATACAGAAACCCAGCCTAAAACCCCAAACAGCAAGCAATGCAGGTGTAGAAGCACAGTGGCTAGGAAAAACTCCCTAGAAAGGCCAAAACCTAAGAAGAAACTTAGAGAGGAACCAGGCTATGTGGTGTGGCCAGTCCTCTTCTGGCTGTGCCCGGATGGAGATTATAACAGAACATGGCCAAGATGTTCAAATGTTCATAAATGACCAGCATGGTCAAATAATAATAATCACAGGCAGAACAGTTGAAACTGGAGCAGCAGCACAGCCAGGTGGACTAGGGACAGCAAGGAGTCATCATGCCAGGTAGTCCTGAGGCATGGTCCTAGGGCTCAGGTCCTCCGAAAGAAAGAGAGAAGGAAAGAATTAGAGAGAGCATAATTAAATTCACACAGGACACCGGATAGGACAGGAGAAGTACTCCAGATATAACAAACTGACCCAAGCCCCCCGACACATAAACTACTGCAGCATAAATACTGGAGGCTGAGACAGGAGGGGTCAGGAGACACTGTGGCCCCATCAGAGGACACCCCGGGACAGGGCCAAACAGGAAGGATATAACCCCACCCACTTTGCCAAAGCACAGCCCCACACCACTAGAGGGATATCTTCAACCACCAACTTACCATCCTGAGACAAGGCCGAGTATAGCCCACAAAGATCTCTGCCACGGCACAACCCAAGGGGGGGCGCCAACCCAGACAGGAAGATGACATCAGTGACTCAACCCACTCAAGTGACGCACCCCTCCTAGGGACGGTATGAAAGAGCACTAGTCAGCCAGTGACTAAGCTCCTGTAATAGGGTTAGAGGCAGAGAATCCCAGTGGAAAGAGGGGAACCGGCCAGGCAGAGACAGCAAGGGCGGTTCGTTGCTCCAGAGCCTTTCCGTTCACCTTCACTCTCCTGGGCCAGACTACACTCAATCTTAAGACCCACTGAAGAGATGAGTCTTCAGTAAAGACTTAAAGGTTGAGACCGAGTTTGCGTCTCTCACATGGGTAGGCAGACCACTCCATAAAAATGGAGCTCTATAGGAGAAAGCCCTGCCTCCAGCTGTTTGCTTAGAAATTCTAGGGACAATAAGGAGGCCTGCGTCTTGTGACCGTAGCGTACGTGTAGGTATGTACGGCAGGACCAAATCAGAGAGATAGGTAGGAGCAAGCCCATGTAATGCTTTGTAGGTTAGCAGTAAAACCTTGAAATCAGCCCTTGCCTTGACAGGAAGCCAGTGTAGGGAGGCTAGCACTGGAGTAATATGATCAAATTATTTTGTTCTAGTTAGGATTCTAGCAGCCGTATTTAGCACTAGCACTGAACTGAACTGAAGTTCATTCAGTGCTTTATCCGGGTAGCCAGAAAGTAGAGCATTGCAGTAGTCTAACCTAGAAGTGACAAAAGCATGGATTCATTTTTCTGCATCATTTTTGGACAGAAAGTTTCTGATTTATGCAATGTTACGTAGATGGGAAAAAGCTGTCCTTGACACAGTCTTGATATGTTCTTCAAAAGAGAGATCAGGGTCCAGAGTAATGCCGAGGCCCTTCACAGTTTTATTTGAGACGACTGTACAACCATTAAGATTAATTGTCAGATTCAACAGAAGATCTCTTTGTTTCTTGGGACCTAGAACAAGCATCTCTGTTTTGTCTGAAAGTTTGCTGCCATCCACTTCCTTATGTCTGAAACACATGCTTCTAGCGAGGGCAATTTTGGGGCTTTACCATGTTTCATTGAAATGTACAGCTGTGTATCATCCGCATAGAAGTGAAAGTTAACATTATGTTTTCGAATGACATCCCCAAGAGGTAAAATATATAGTGAAAACAATAGTGGTCCTAAAACGGAACCTTGAGGAACACCGATATTGACAGTTGATTTGTCAGAGGACAAACCATTCACAGAGACAAACTGATATCTTTCCGACAGATACGATCTAAACCAGGCCAGAACTTGTCCGTGTAGACCAATTTGGGTTTCCAATCTCTCCAAAAGAATGTGGTGATCGATGGTATCAAAACTAGCACTAAGGTCTAGGAGCACGAGGACAGATGCAGAGCCTCGGTCTGATGCCATTAAAAGGTCATTTACCACCTTCACAAGTGCAGTCTCAGTGCTATGATGGGGTCTAAAACCAGACTGAAGCATTTCATATACATTGTTTGTCTTCAGGAAGGCAGTGAGTTGCTGCGCAACAGCCTTTTCTAAAAATGTTGAGAGGAATGTTAGAGGAATATTTTCTGGGTGAAGGTTTGGCTTTTTCAAGAGAGGCTTTATTACTTCCACTTTTAGTGAGTTTGGTACACACACACACACACACACACACACACACACACACACACACACACACACACACACACACACACACACACACACACACACACTTTCCCTCTTTGACATAGGACCTCATATACAGGCTTAGACATATTGCAGACAGATAATCCTTACAAAGACAGGGTCATTTGATGTTACCCCAGGCCCCCAACACACACACACACACACACACACACACACACACACACACACACACACACACACACACACACACACACACACACACACACACACACACACACACACACACACACACACACACACAATCATATCCTCAGCTGGAGACATGGTGGATTTGAGGTCACAGCATGTGGCTAGTATAGGGGGTTATGGGGTAGCTAGTGGATTACAGTTTTGTAGGGCAGCAGTCCGATTTATAGTTAAGTACACCGACAGGACAGACCACCAACCTACACATTACCCCTAAACTCTCTCTCTCTCTGAAGATGAGTACAGCTATTTAGATACTGGCTTTGTCCAATTTGTAAGTCGCTCTGGATAAGAGCGTCTGCTAAATGACTTAAATGTAAATGTAAATGTCCTGAAATGACACCCTATTCCTTTTACAGTGCACTACTTTTACAGACCCTGGTCAAATATAGTGCACGACTTAGGGAATAGGGTGCCATTTGGAGCGTAATCACTGTTAACTATATTCCCCAGCTGTCTCTATCACATTTCAATGTCTGTCAGCTCAAAGTGACAGCACTTTATATTAAGGGCCATAATCCCACTTCTCTCTGTCACATCAATAACAGGCTTTCTCATGTTCCTCCATTCTCACCTTTTCATCAAACCCAGTGAGTCTCATTCCCTAAACCGCTCTCTCTCTCTCCACCTCCTTTTTCATTCTCTACATTAGAGTTGCCATATTGGGGATTTTTTTCCATCTTTTTTTTACCATCTTACAAATTGACTACATCCAGTGGAACAGCCACTTGCTGGGGGACTGTTTTTACAGCCCAATTCTGATATTTTTACACTAATTGGTCTTTTGACCAATCACATCAGATTTCTTTCACATCAGATCTTCTCAGAGCTAATATGATGGTTCAAAAGACCAATTAGTGAAAAAAATATCATAATTGGGCTGCCTGTGTGAATGCTGCCTTATAGTAGATTTGGTGGGAATTTTGCTCAGTTTCTGTGTGAAAGTGTCAATTAAATGTGGCAACACTGCTGTGTATCCACCTGAAGTGTCCGCGTTGTTTTCTACACATTGCCCATTTCCCTGCAGGGCCGGGCAGTACTGGTGTGTATCCACCTGAAGTGTCCGCGTTGTTTTCTACACATTGCCCATTTCCCTGCAGGGCCGGGCAGTACTGGTGTGCTTGTCTCAGGACTGCAGTGTGAAAGGATGTGGCACGGCCAGCACACGGGGCCAGGCACAGGAAGGAAGGAGCTCCACTCAAATTCATCTCTATTGGACAGAGGCTAAAGGAGCTGGGGGCATATTTTGGAGCCAGGAGACATCTCCTAGGAGAATGCCATGGCAACCAGGGCCCCAAAGCGGTGAGGGCCCCCAGGCTTTGGCAGGGGTGTTCCGAATCCCTTTTCAAGTGCCCAATGAAAAGTGTCAGGAAAGGTTCGGTTATTGGCCATTTGGCGTCTCTCCTTTCTTTTCTTTGTCTTTCTTCCCTTGCCCCGCCTCTCTTTCTTGGGTTACACAGGAGGCTGGGAGCTGTCCCGGACCAGGCCGAGGTCGCCAAGGAGGCTGGGAGCTGTCCCGGACCAGGCCGAGGTCGCCAAGGAGGCTGGGAGCTGTCCCGGACCAGGCCGAGGTCGCCAAGGAGGCTGGGAGCTGTCCCGGACCAGGCCGAGGTCGCCAAGGAGGCTGGGAGCTGTCCCGGACCAGGCCGAGGTCGCCAAGGAAGCTGGGAGCTGTCCCGGACCAGGCCGAGGTCGCCAAGGAGGCTGGGAGCTGTCCCGGACCAGGCAGAGGTCGCCAAGGAGGCTGGGAGCTGTCCCGGACCAGGCCGAGGTCGCCAAGGAGGCTGGGAGCTGTCCCGGACCAGGCTGAGGTCGCCAAGGAGGCTGGGAGCTGTCCCGGACCAGGCCGAAGTCGCCAAGGAGGCTGGGAGCTGTCCCGGACCAGGCCGAGGTCGCCAAGGAGGCTGTGAGAAGATGGAGAGTAGGGTGTTTGCAATGGATTGTGGGAAAATGTTGCCAAACAACGCTAGGGGGAATGTGGCTGTGATGGCAGCTTGATATTAGACACAATAGTGAAACGATGCAGCGTCTGTAGCAGTGGGAGTAGAAGTGATCATTCTAGACTCAAATGCCAGCTATTACAGATAAGATCACCAAATCTGTCTGTGTGAGTCTCCTGCTTCTTGCTAGATTGCTCTCGGCATGCTAGTGGAAGTCCTTTACAACACCAGAAAAAGCAGTGCTTCTGATCCATATAAGAGCTTTGAGAAGGTGCTGGAGATCAACGTAGGCTACAGTTGACGGCATTGCAAAGTTATAGACGGCTTCACTCGTCGTCATTGTGACACATTTACTTTGACAGAGATGTTCCTTAATGCGCTGCAGAACATTGACCCATATTCCTCAGTAATTCATTAAACTGACACCAGATCAGAGGTTAACTTTTATTAATACATTCTTAGTAAAGTGATTAACATTAAAAAGTATACAGTGCAATTACCAACCCTTCTCTCCAAGAAAAGAACATCAGTTAAGAGTAAGACAAGAGCAACAGAACACGCATGCTGCATTATTTAACGTTCCCCTAGTCTATCTGCAGTCAGCCAGGTACTATATTTGGTAGCACATGATACAATAGTATTTTAATGTAAAGACCGCCACCTTGTGGGATAAACAGAGAACTACACAGATGTGGGTTGTGTTCATTAGGGCAGTGGTTCCCAACCTTTTTCGCTAACTGTACCATCAACAGAATTTTGCTTTGCCTAGAGAACCCCTGAAATACCCCCGCACGTACATTTTATCAGTAAACTTATGGTCTCATGAGTCTTCTCAAGTACCCCCAACTCATATACTATACGATAGGTGGAAATCAACTTATAGGCCTAATTATTATTTTGAAAAATTAAAAGACAACGAATAATTTAAGCAAAAGACATCAGCCATACGGACAACCAGACCCTTCCAATGAAAAAGGACCTAAGATAAGAGTACGGTATGTTACACAAACGGAATGCATCTCCATTTCCCCCATTTTCTCTGGCCCTCTCTTTACGTTGTGTTTTCCCTCCTTCATCATGCTCCCTGTTCAGCTTTCTTCCCTCCCTCCTCTTCTCCTCCCACATGACCCCTATCCCTTTCCACCTCTATCCAATATTACAATATCCTTCATTTATTTATTTCCTTGAGTGTCACCTCCGTTCTCCCTGTCTTGTCTTCCCTAATTCCTATCCATTTAAGCCTTTGTCCAATACCATCAACCCTCACAATTATTCTCCTAACCCCCTCAACCTCTCCCTCTCTTCCCTGTACCCTCCCTCCCCCTGATCACTACCCCTGAATCCCAAACCCCTAGTCCCTAGCCACAAAGCACTTATATAGATCTGAGATGATTGGACCAGTAGGTAGCTCCATCTGGCCTTCTGATAGGCCAGACGGGAATTGGCGCCATATAGCTTAAAGGACATCTTTCCAATCCTCTCAGATCTAACCTACTGCATAGGGGGTGGGGACTAGTGGTTGATTTGGGATTCAGAGCCCCCTTAGCGTGAGTCCATGAGGGGCTGCAGCCAGAGCAGGAAACGGGACACCTTCTGGTAGATGTAACCCTGACTACAGTCTGCCCCTGTTGGTCTGGAGACTACCCCGGTCAGATAGAACACCTCCCTGTGGAGAGATAGGATGGGACTCCCCGGCCCCAGGATGCAGTCACCCTTGGGTCTCACCGTCGTACAGCCCATCTTGTTGGTGACCAACCCCGGGTGCCTCTCCACACACTGGGGCAAACGCTCATATGCCAGGTGGTTGAGAGTGAGCGGGCCTTGGACCTCCGTGGCGTCCACGGGGTCCTTCCAGCCAGTGACCACGGCCGGATACTCGCCAGTCATCAGGACGACCTCTGCAAAGTCACGTTCGGGCAAGCAGGCAGCGACCACATGTTTCTTATAGACGATGCGCTCGCGGAGCTCGAGGACGGCCAGGTCGTTGTCAGGGCGACCGGGTACGTAGCGGGGGTGGACGTGAACGACTTGGACATAGAGCGTCTGTTCGCCATCTTCAGATGCGGTTAGGCGTTTGCCTGGGAGGGGAGGGACGAAGTACTCAAAATCAATGAAGGAACACATAGTGTAAAGCAAATCAAAAACATACCCTCGCACACACACGCAGGAATGAATGCACACACACACACACACCACTTCCACCACAAGTGGAGCCTGAGCCTGTAGACTGGACATGATGCCCCATGATGAGCACTCACCGACAGCCACCTGGAAGTTGACATATTTCTGGGCACACTGGGCTGTAGTTAGAACCAGGTTCTCCTTCAGAATGACACCACTACAGAACCCTACAGACTCTGTACTCTTCAGAATGGCCTGCACAATGACAACACAACAGTTACAATATACAGCAGCGATGACACCGCAAAATACATTATCACAACTATGGGAATATTGGGTTAATGTGCTGCAGCTTTGATAGTGAGGGGTTGACTTCATGAGAAAAAATTATCTGAGAGCATAGTAGTGCCTATCAGTGGACAGTGTGTACCTAGTTTGAATTGTGTGTGTGTGTACCTCATAGTGGTGTGTGTTTTCCTACCTGCCAGGGACACTCTCCAGAGTTGCAGGCTAGTCCCTCAAAGTTGCTGGCGATGTTGGTTGACTGTCTCTTTGTCCACTGGCTTAGGCTGTTCACCTTCCCACAGGGGAATGTCACTGAGAGAGGGATGGAGGGAGAATTACTGAGTATAGTTTAATATAGTACAGTTTAGTATCTAGTATAGCATAGCATTAGCCTCGTATGAACCATCCTGATCTCGCAAGCTTACATTCTGTTTCACTATCCGCTAGCGAGATCAGGATGTTGTGTATGAGGCTAGAGTATCATAATACAGAATCACTTAACATATAGGATAGCATAGTATAGTAGTATATGGTGACTGACCTGCAGGCATACACTTCACCCTCTCCTTCTCCTCTAGTTTCCAGCCACGGGCACAGGAACACTCATAGGACTGGTATCCTGGCTTACAGAACTGACTGCAGCCCTTGGTCTTGTCCAACATACACACTGTCTGATCTACAATCACACACAGAGAGAAAGACAGAGAGGCTTCTTCACTGTTGACGTGTTTTACAACATAAGTTCCCCACCAACTCGGTGTTGGGTCCTTCACGTCTCTCACCTGTCTCACAGTGGACTCCAAAGAAGCCTGACTTGCAGACACAGTCGTATCCCCCCACGCTGTCTGAGCACATGGCTCCATTCTTACACGGCTTCTCTGCACACTGGTCCCCATCTGTACACACACAGGGTTAACAACACAGCCAGTCAAATGGTACATTCAGTAATACAAGACACATGTTCTGGGGTGAAGCTATTTTAACTGTCACACCAAATCACATGGATTTCAACTGAGTGGTAACCCAAAATACTAAGTACTCTGATATGTTCCAAGAGAACGTCAGTCAAAATCATTACACTTACCTATGTAGACTGACCAGAAGATATCCTGAAAGATCAAAACAAAGTCCACTGTCAGTTTGATTCACAATGTCTACAGAATCATCAGAAGTCCACTGTCAGTTTGATTCACAATGTCTACAGAATCATCAGAAGTCCACTGTCAGTTTGATTCACAATGTCTACAGAATCACCAGAAGTCCACTGTCAGTTTGATTAAATATCTCTACAGAATCATCAGAAGTCCACTGTCAGTTTGATAGATTTAAAATCATCAGGAGATGAGTTTGATTCAAAATGTTTGGAATCAGGTTGAAGTCCACTGTCAGTTTGATTCAAAATGAGAATCATCAGAAGGATGTCAGCTTGAAGGATCTGAGGAATCATCAGAAGTCCACTGTCAGTTTGATTCACAATGTCTGAGAATCATAAAGTCCACTGTTCAGTTTGAAGAATGTCATTGAATCATCAGAAGTCCACTGTCAGTTTGATTCAAAATGTCTGGAAGAATCATCAGAAGTCCACTGTCAGTTTGATTCAGAATGTCTACAGAATCATCTCCAGGTTGGCAGTTTGATTCAGTCTACAGAATCATCAGAAGTCCACTGTCAGTTTGATTCAAAATGTCTACAGAATCATCAGAAGTCCACTGTCAGTTTGATTCACAATGTCTTGTCATCAGAAGTCCACTGTCAGTTTGATTCACAATGTCTACAGAATCATCAGAAGTCCACTGTCAGTTTGATTCAAAATGTCTAAAAATATAGAAGTCCACTTTTTGATCTCAATGGATGTCTATTTTCAGAAGTCCTGTCAGTTCCATTTAAAAGTTAGGTCAGAATCATTTGAAGTCCACTAGTTTGATTCAAAATTAATACAGATTCTCAGCCTAAATCATCAAATCCACTGTCAGTTTGATTCAAAATGTAACAGAATCTTTGTTAGAAGTCCACTGTCAGTTTGACCAAAATGTCTAAGAATCATCAGAAGTCCACTACAGTTTGATTCAATATGTCTACAAAATCTTCAGAAGCACCTTTGACTTTAAAAAGGAGATGGATCCCCACTCCCAAGGAAAGGAGGAAGGTTTGGAGGTTGTTAAAGAGGGAATGAGTAAAGCCTAATGCCTCCAGGTGACAAAAGGGAGTCTAATGAGGGAGGTCCTGCCTGTTCAGTGGGAAGAGGGAGCATTGGCCCACCGTGCGTGGAGTCCTGGAAGATCTCCTGGCCTCCTGTCTTGCAGACCTCCTGTCCCTACTGGATAAAGCAGACCCCTTCCCACGTCCTGGTGTCCTGTCTGGTGGATAAGGTGGCCACTTCCCTGTCTTGGTGTCCAGGAACACTGGATAAAATAGTTTAATACAGATTCCTGTCCTAAATCTGTCAAATCTATGTGTAGAGTACAAAAGGCCCATTCCCTTGTTACTAATGTAACTGGTGTCCTGTCCAGTGCCATAAAAGCACAGGCCTAAACCCTTCCCTGTACCTGGTGTCCCCACTGGTCTCAGATTCCATTAAGAATGTAGCCTAATGCCTCCATGACAAACTATCCTTGTCTAATGTCATCCTGCCCCTTCCCATGTCCTGGTGTCCTGTCTAGTGGATAAACAGGTCCATTCCCTGTCTTGGTGTCCTGTCTAGTGGATAAACAGTCCCCTTCCCATGTCCTGGTGTCCTGTCTAGTGGATAAACAGGCCCCTTACCTGTCCTGGTGTCCTGTCTAGTGGATAAACAGGTCCCTTCCCTGTCCTGGTGTCCTTTCTAGTGGATAAACAGGTCCCTTCCCTATCCTGGTGTCCTGTCTAGTGGATATACAGGCCCCTTCCCTGTCCTGATGTCCTGTCTAGTGGATAAACAGGCCCCTTCCCTTCCCTGTCCTGGTGTCCTGTCTAGTGGATGTGAGTTCCTCCTTTCAATGTTGAGAGCTTTGGAACCCAGTGAGCCCCTAAATAATACATTTTCCTGTCCTGGCTGGATTTGTCTACAGGGAAAATAAACCAGGCCCCTTGTGCCTGTTGGGGGCCTGGAAGCCTAATGGTTGGGCCAGAACCCGAAAGGTCGCTGGTTTGAATCCCCGAGCCAACTAGGTGATAAATCTGTTGAAGTGCCCTAGAGCAAGGTAAATAACCCTACTGTAATTACTCCTGTAAGTCGCTCTGGATAAGTGCATCTGCTAAATGACTAAAATGTCAAATGTGTTGCTCAGGGCCACCAGCCAGCAGCATCGTGTCCCTGGTCCCTTACCTGTCTTGGGGTTTTTAGTGTCTAGTCTGGCCGTCACAGCTCCCAGTAGCAGTAAGGAAAGCAGGGTGGCAGTGGTGGCTAGGGAGCCCATGGTGGCAGCTAGAGAACAGTCTGTCTGAGTCTGTCTGGCTGTTTGTCTGTCTAATCCTGTCAGATCACCTCAGCAGAGTTCAAAGTTCACACCTAAAAACAACAAGGACCAGAGTTCAGAGATTCCCACATTCTGACATAGACATCACAGATGACTTAACTTTCTGTCAGGATGAGCTTCAAAGGGTAATTTTATGTGCAGGATCAGAGTAACCTACAAAACAAGAGGATGAAGACTAATTGTTGTGAGTGTTGTTAAAAGCTTTTGGATCTTGGGATCATCATTAAAATCTTAAACTTCAGTCTTGCAGCTTCCTCTCTCTATATATAAAAATACCTCAAAATCAACAACCTGTTTGTTATAATAGAGTTAAGACATCAGATGATCCCATTAGAACAGTGACAATGCATTTTCTAAAGAACCCCCGGACTTGGTTACAATGCTGCCATCGTGTGGTATTATACCCCGTTTATTGTCGTTTCATCCATTTCCAATCATAAACAACAAAGAGGGATAACATCAAACACCCAAAACAAACTAGATTCATTGGTATTAATCCTAGTCAAATAGTTAGTTTAATAGATTGGCTGTAACAGAACAAACAAAACAGGCCTGTGTGTTATTATTTAGTCCAACATGAATATGAACTGGCTTCATGTTGTGAATGATGCTGCTGTCGTCTATAAAACAACATATGACACGACCAGACTAATCTGACATGATGCTGTAAAAGCTTGGGCTACCACAAACTGCTAAAAACATACGAATGTATGGATCTTAAACGATACTTGAAAATATAGAGGCCTATCATGCATCCACGCTATATTGTGCTACCTAAATCGCAACGCGTATCCCATTATTGGAGAGATGGACCGCTATTCAGGGCGCGGCAAAACCCATGATGATTAGAACGGTAAAAAAAAATGAACGGTATAACCTACCGCGTCGGACTTCAGCCGGGGCTTGGGCGGAATGAGAAGGATGACAGAAGCCTGTTCGGTTGGTTCTCTCTCTGGTCCCGACACGCAGTTCACCGTGTGGATCCTCGGCTCTGAGATCGCAATAGAGGTTGACAGCATCACACTCCAATGTTGCTTTTTCAGGCCACTACGACGTGTGTAATCAACCACGCGAGGGCGGTCTTGGATACTTTATTCAAAGCCATTAATACAAATACTGTATGTAGGCTACTATACTGTATTGGTCCGTTCTACTGTAACCCGATCATGGATTGTTGATGCTACTGTATGTACTGGCCATTGAGGTTTGAAGCAGCCGCCATATTGGTACTCCTGAGAAGGAGCAGTTCTCCAATGCTTCAAGGACAAAATTACATGCATTAGTATTTTTTTTCTAGTTGGGACAGTAACATTAGTACTCTCTAAAAAAATTACTTGATTTGTATGTTTAGTTCACATAATATAATGTAAAAGTATGCATTAAGGTGTCTGTAGTAGAATATACATGGCAAAAATTAATGTAAATGTTAATAAATGCATTTCTATAGCTTCCAAAATCTTTTTGATTTACACTGGAGAAATACTAATTTTACACTGGAGGAGAAATACTAAAATGTCTTCGTAGTGGCTTCAAAACAGCGCCCCTGTCAGTCATCCAGTGTTTATACACATTGTTAATATTATCCTATGGTTCTATGTAGGCCTCTTCACTGTTGAAGTTGAGACTGGTGTTTTGCGGGTACTATTTAATGAAGCTGCCAGTTGAGGACTTGTGAGGCGTCTGTTTCTCAAACTAGACACACTAATGTACTTGTCCTCTTGCTCACTTGTGCACCGGGGCCTCCAATTCCTATTTTATTCTGGTTAGAGCCAATTTGAGCTGTTCTGTGAAGTGAACAGCATTGTACGAGATCTTCAGTTTCTTGACAATTTCTCGCATGGAATAGCCTTCATGTCTCAGAACAAGAATAGACTGATGAGTTTCAGAAGAAAATGCTTTGTTTCTGGCCATTTTGAGCCTGTAATCGAACCCACAAATGCTGATGCTCCAGATACTAAACTAGTCTAAAGAAGGCCAGTTTAATTGCTTCTTTAATCAGCACAAAATTATAAACTTGGATTAGCTAACACAATGTGCCATTGGAACACAGGAGTGATGGTTGCTGATAATGGGCCTCTGTACCCCTATGTAGATATTCCATTAAAAAAACAACATCTGCCGTTTCCAGCTACAATAGTCATTTACAACATTAACAAAGTCTACACTGAATTTCTGATCAATTTCTTGTTATTTTAATGGACAAAAAACTGATTACATGTTGGGGAGTAACATGATTACATTACATGTTGGGGGAATAACTGATTACATGTTGGGGAGTAACTGATTACATGTTGGGGAGTAACTGATTAATAACATGTTGGGGAGTAACTGATTACATGTTGGTGAGTAACTGATTACATTTAACTGATTACATGTTGGGGAGTAACTGATTACATGTTGGGGAATAACTGAGTAACTGATTACATTTTGGGGAGTAACTGATTACATGTTGGTGAGTAACTGATTACATGTTGGGGAGTAAGTTGGGGAGTAACTGATTACATGTTTGGGAATAACTGATTACATGTTGGGAATAACTGATTACATGTTGGGGAATAACTGATTACATGTTGGGGAATAACTGATTACATGTTGGGGAATAACTGATTACATGTTGAGGAGTAACTGATTACATGTTGGGGAATAACTGATGACATGTTGAGGAATAACTGATTACATGTTGGGGAGTAACTGATTACATGTTGGGGAGTAACTGATTACATGTTGGGGAGTAACTGATTACATGTTGGGGAGTAACTGATTACATGTTGGGGAGTAACTGATTACATGTTGGGGAGTAACTGATTACATGTTGGGGAGTAACTGATTACATGTTGGTGAGTAACTGATTACATTTTGGGGAGTAACTGATTACATGTTGGGGAGTAACTGATTACATGTTGGGGAGTAACTGATTACATGTTGGGGAATAACTGATTACATGTTGGGGATTACATGTTGGGGAACTGATTACATGTTGGGAGTAACTGATTACATGTTGGGGAATAACTGATTACATGTTGGGGAGTAACTGATTACATGTTGGGAGTAACTGATTACATGTTGGGAATAACTGATTACATGTTGGGGAGTAACTGATTACATGTTTGGGATAACTGATTACATGTTGGGGTAACTGATTACATGATTATTACATGTTGGGAGTAACTGATTACATGTTGGGGAGTAACTGATTACATGTTGGGGAGTAACTGATTACATGTTGGGGAATAACTGATTACATGTTGGGGAATAACTGATTACATGTTGGGGAATAACTGATTACTCTTTTATCTTTTCTTTTATATGTAATGTAAGTGCCTTGATGTATTTGCACCCCAAGTAGAGTAGCTGCTGTCTTGAAAAAGGCACAATTTAAAGTTTGTTCCACCTGAGTGAGTCTGACCACAAGTCAGAGACCACTATGATGACACACCAAATGCGTTAAATGAATTACTTTTGTCTTCTTCTAATAATGCCATTTACAGGGAAAGTAATCCAAAAGTAATCAGATTGAGCTATTGTGTTTGGGTAATCCAAAATGTTACTGATTACAATTTTGGACATAACTAGTAACTGTAATCGGTTACATTTAGAAAGTAGCCCACCCAACCCTTCTCTCTATCGTCTCCCTCCCTCACCTCTTCCTTCCTGCATCTCATAATATATAAACAATATATGCCATTTAGCCAAGGTTTTTATCCAAAGAAACATGCATTTGACTTATTGGTGGTCCTGTGAATCAAACCCACTATTCTGGAGTTATAAGCTCAATGCTCTACCAAATGAGATAGAAAGGACATCAGGACAACTCTCCCTCTTTTCTTCCTTCTCTACCTCCCTCCCTCCCTTCCACCCTCCCTTCGTCCCATTAGTTTGCCCTCCGTGTTAGGGAGCTCTCCTATCCCCCACACTACCAGTACCCCAGCCCACCCTGACCTTCTCTCCTGACTCTCCCTGGTGCCAATGATAATTCCATTTTACTTCGCCGGTGTGATCGGAATCATAATCACAGAGGCTTTGAAGTCGGGCATCAAACGAGATGGAAATCTGTCCATTATAGATCAATGTGAGAGGGCAAATGCACACAGACCCAGACAGCAGCAGCAACAACAAGAACACCAAGGGGGAGAGGAAGGGCGAGATAGAGAGGGAATAAGAGAAAAGAGGAAGAGGGAGAGGGAAGGCAGGTGGGAAAGGAAGGGAGGAAAGAGAGAGAGAGAATATTTGAGGGAGATGTTTGATCACTTGTCAGCTTGGACAAAATTTCTAACTTAAACAGGCGACATGGCAAACAAGAATTGAATCTCAAACCAGTAGGACTTTACCTTTGTCTGTATGAGTGTGACAGGTTAAAGGAAATATTCATAGCCTGTTATACATTAAAAATTATTTGTAAATTCATAGTATGTGAGGATCTTAAAACATCTAAGGTTAAAAAGATGCATTCAGTATTAGTTGATAGAGATTGATAACATTCATATAATTGTGTTAAAGTTAAAATCTGTCAAAGGGTACGAATTGTGAGAGTAATGTGTAAACGTTATATTGATTACTTTATTTTGTAGTGCCTAAAAGTGTTAATCTGTGATCTACGAAATGTTCTTAATCTATGAGCCGGAGATCGATTGCTCTGGTCTCCACCCATATTCCTGGGGGAAATCGCGGTCTTTTTTCATTGAACTAAACGTTGAATTGAGAATACAACACCATACCACTCTCGTGATTATTTCTCCCCTGTTTTCAGGTACTTTATTGATGATACAAATAGTCATTTAAATGTTTAAACTCGCTAACATGTCAAGAGTGTTTAAAGTGTGTTTTAGTAACGTCTTGAGGAAGTTAGAGTTAAGTTTGAAGAGAGTAATATTAGCCCTGCTCGGTTGAAGTGAAGAATAGCATCGTACTGAGAGTAGCTGCCATTTTATGTCGATTGTGAATGAACATGCACGTTGTTAATAAGATATTTTGCTGTGTTATTTGTATAATGGGTTTTCTGTTGTTTTGTAATGTGTTACTTTTGTGAAAGATTGAACTAAACGTTGAATTGAGAATACAACACCGTATCACTGTCGTGATTATTTCTCCCCTGTTTTCAGGGGCGTAACATGCACACGTGTGAGTGAGTGAGTGAGTGTGTGTGTGTGTGTGTGCACACGTGTGAGTGTGTGTGTGCACACGTGTGAGTGTGTGTGTGCACACGTGTGAGTGAGTGAGTGTGAGTGTGTGTGTGTGTGTGTGTGTGTGTGTGTGCACACGTGTGAGTGTGTGTGTGCACACGTGTGAGTGTGTGTGTGCACACGTGTGAGTGTGTGTGTGTGTGTGTGCACACGTGTGAGTGAGTGTGTGTGTGTGTGTGTGCACACGTGTGAGTGTGTGTGTGCACACGTGTGAGTGTGTGTGTGCACACGTCACACGTGTGTGTGTATGCACATACCTAGTGTTGATCTATTTCCTCCAGTCCAATAACAGAGGCATTATAAAGGCCTGCTTCACCAGCTGATCCCCAGAGCTGGCCTGGTCTGCCCAGCTAGTCTAGCCCAGAGAGGGTCACTGTGGCTGGGGAGGGGGAGAGGGAACGTGCCCCGGCCTGCTGGATCTGGAGGTGGTGGTGGATATACAAATTATCAGGATATGGAGATTTCCCATCGGACGGCATTCTGATTGGAAATGTGTATAAATAAATAACTAGTTATAATACAGTTCCAGTCAAAAGTTTGGACACACCTACTCATTGCAGGGGTTTTCTTTGTTTTTACTAGTTTCT
The DNA here is from genome assembly GCF_023373465.1 of Oncorhynchus keta. Lineage (NCBI taxonomy): Eukaryota > Metazoa > Chordata > Actinopteri > Salmoniformes > Salmonidae > Oncorhynchus > Oncorhynchus keta. The sequence goes on along the minus strand of NW_026289109.1, from coordinate 29,559 downwards.
ACATTGTAGAATGTAGAAAACTATGAAATAACACATGGAATCATGTAGTAAACAAAAAAGTGTTAAACAAATCAAAATATATTTTATATTTGAGATTCTTCAAAGTAGCCACCCTTTGCTTTGATGACAACTTTGCACACTCTGGCATTCTCTCAACCATCTTCATGGGAAAGTTACCTGGAATGCATTTCAATTAACAGGTGTGCCTTTTTAAAAGTTAATTTGTGGATTTTTTTCCCTTAATGCATTTGAGCTAGTCAGTTGTGTTGTGACAAGGTATACAGAATATATCCCTATTTGGTAAAAGACCAAGAACAGCTCAAATATGGCAAGAACAGCTCAAATATGGCAAGAACAGCTCAAATAAGCAAAGAGAAACGACAGTCCATCATTACTTTAAGACATGAAGGTTAGTCGATACTGAACATTTCAAGAACTTTGAAAGTTTCTTCAAGTGCAGTCGCTAAAACCATCAAGCGCTATGATGAAACTGGCTCTCATGAGGACCGCCACAGGAAAGCAAGACCCAGATTTACCTCTGCTGCAGAAGATAAGTTCATTAGAGTTACCAGTCTCAGAATTTGCAGCCAAAATAAATGCTTCACAGAGTTCAAATGACAGACACATCTCAACATCAACTGTTCAGAGGAGACTGCGTGAATGAGGACTTCATGGTCGAATTACTGCAAAGAAACCACTACTAAAGGACACCAGTAAGAAGAAGAGACTTGCTTGGGCCAAGAAACACGAGCAATGGACATTAGACTGGTGGAAATCTGTCCTTCGGTCTGATGAGCCCAAATTTGAGATTTTTGGTTCCAACGGCCGTGTCTTTGTGAGACGCAGAGTAGGTGAACGGATGATCTCCGCATGTGTGGTTCCTACCGTGAAGCATGGAGGAGGTGGGATGGTGTGGGGTGCTTTGCTGGTGACACTGTGATTTATTTAACCAGCATGGCTACCACAACATTCTGCACTGATATGCCATCCCATCTGGTTTGCACATAGCGGGACTGTCATTTGTTTTTCAACAGGACAATGACACAACACACCTCCAGGCTGTGCACAGGCTATTTGACCAACAAAGAGAGTGATGGAGTGCTGCATCAGATGACCTGGCCTCCACAATCACCGACCTCAACCCAATTGAGATGGTTTAGGATGAGTTGGACTGCAGAGTGAAGGAAAAGCAGCCAACATGTGCTCAGCATATGTGGGAACTCCTTCAAAACAGTTGGAAAAGCATTCCAGGTGAAGCTGGTTGAGAGAATTCCAAGAGTGTGCAAAACTGTCATAAGGAGGGGGGTGTAGGTGTGTATGGGGGGGGTTGAGTGTGTGTGTGAGAGAGAGAGAGAGGGGGGGGGCAGTAACACAGTAAATGGACATGACATGCAGTGTAAATGGTGTGTTTCTTCTTTAATGATCCATCTCCATCCCTACTTTCTGTTTCTTTAAAGATGTCCGCTCAAGGAGGGGCACCTCTCTCTCATCTTCTCTTTTGAAGAGATTGAGAAGAAAAGAGGTGGAGAGCAGGGTAAGGAGGGGAATTGAGTTGGAGGGAGGGAGGGAAGAAGGAGTGTAAGAAGAAAAACAAAGAGAGAGAATAATAGAGAGACCTGGGTCCCCCTGTTTCAGTGAATCAAGCAGCTGATTATGCCTGCATACCAAACCAAAGGCTATTATACTGAACATCCATCATAAATACAACCTGTCGCTCACGGCAACGCTGATGGATAGAACACAACAGGCTGCAGAGGGAAGGGGGATCCCTGAGTCTCCCTCCATCTCTCCCCCACCCCTCCATCTCACTCACTCACTCTGTTATTTTCCTTCTCCTACGTTCCCTTCCTCCTCAAACATCTCTCCCTCTCCCAGACTCCTTCTTCCTCTCGTTCCCTCTCTCCCTCTCCCAGGGTCCTTTTCCCTTTAGTTCTTTCTCTCGCTCTCCCAGACTCCTTCTCCCTCTCCTTCCCTCTCTCCCTCTCCCAGACTCCTTCTCCCTCTCGTTCCCTCTCTCCCTCTCCCAGACTCCTTCTCCCTCTCGTTCCCTCTCTCCCTCTCCCTCTCCCAGACTCCTTCTCCCTCTCCTTCCCTCTCTCCTTCTCCCACACTCCTTCTCCCTCTCCCTCTCCTTCCCTTTCTCCCTCTCACAGACTCCTCTCTCTCCTTCCCTCTCTCCCTCTCACAGACTCCTTCACTCTCTCCTTCCCTCTCTCCCTCTCACAGACTCCTTCTCCCTCTCTCCCTCTTCCAGACCCCTTCTCCCTCTCCTTCCCTCTCTCCCTCTCAGACTCCTTCTCCCTCTCCTTCCCTCTCTTCCTCTCTCCCTCTCACAGACTCCTTCTCCCTCTCTCCCTCTCACAGACTCCCTCTCCCTCTCACAGACTCCTTCTCCCTCTCTCCCTCTCATAGACTCATTCTCCCTCTCCTTCCCTCTCTCCCTCTCATAGACTCCTTCTCCCTCTCCTTCACTCTCTTCCTCTCTCCCTCTCACAGACTCCTTCTCCCTCTCTCCCTCTCACAGACTCCTTCTCCCTCTCTCCCTCTCACAGACTCCTTCTCCCTCTCCTTCCCTCTCTTCCTCTCTCCCTCTCACAGACTCCTTCTCCCTTCCCATTTTGATTCCCTCACTATCACTCCTTTATTTTTTCCTGTTCCAATTGTGACAGCATTGTAAGTGTATGTGCACTATCCCATAGGAATGTGTGCACATGTGACACATGATGAGACTTATGGTGAGTTAGGCCATAATGTCCATCCCAATCTGTGCCCGTGTTAAGTACCTGAGTATACCTAGATATGGCAGTGTGCCTGGGTAAGTCTGACAGTGACACTGTGCATATATGTGTGTGTGAGTCTACCTGTGTTTGTGTCTGTGTGCGAATGTGTGTGTGTACCTGCGTAAGGGTGTGTGTGTACCTCTCCTAATGGCGTGGGTAATGAGGATGTAACGGGTGTGTTAACGACACAGACAGTGGGAAGATAGATGTCACTGCAGCCCTGGGGAGACCTATCGATAGGCCAGCCTGTCAGGCAGGCAGCCAGGCAGGCTGTCACTACAGGGGCCAGAAGAGATAGTGGCAGCCGATAGGGACCACACAGTGAGACAGTCTGTTAATGCCCTGTCCTGACACACCACCACCAGCCGTCACAACTAACGAGAGATACCGTAATACCTCCCAGGATGTGTTGAGGTCAACGGTGTTGTAATGATGTGTGTAGTATCATTATTCAGGGTGTAATGATGTGTGTAGTATCATTATGCAGGGTGTAATGATGTGTGTAGTATCATTATTCAGGGTGTAATGATGTGTGTAGTATCATTATTCAGGGTGTAATGATGTGTGTAGTATCATTATGCAGGGTGTAATGATGTGTAGTATCATTATGCAGGGTGTAATGATGTGTAGTATCATTATGCAGGGTGTAATGATGTGTGTAGTATCATTATGCAGGGTGTAATGATGTGTAGTATCATTATGCAGGGTGTAATGATGTGTAGTATCATTATGCAGGGTATCATTATCATTATGCAGGGTGTAATGATGTGTGTATATCATTATGCAGGGTGTAATGATGTGTGTAGTATCATTATGCAGGGTGTAATGATGTGTAGTATCATTATGCAGGGTGTAATGATGTGTGTAGTATCATTATGCAGGGTGTAATGATGTGTGTAGTATCATTATGCAGGGTGTAATGATGTGTGTAGTATCATTATGCAGGGTGTAATGATGTGGGTAGTATCATTATGCAGGGTGTAATGATGTGTGTAGTATCATTATGCAGGGTGTAATGATGTGTGTAGTATCATTATGCAGGGTGTAATGATGTGTGTAGTATCATTATGCAGGGTGTAATGATGTGTAGTATCATTATGCAGGGTGTAATGATGTGTGTAGTATCATTATGCAGGGTGTAATGATGTGTGTAGTATCATTATGCAGGGTGTAATGATGTGTGTAGTATCATTATGCAGGGTGTAATGATGTGTGTAGTATCATTATGCAGGGTGTAATGATGTGTGTAGTATCATTATGCAGGGTGTAATGATGTGTGTAGTATCATTATGCAGGGTGTAATGATGTGTGTAGTATCATTATGCAGGGTGTAATGATGTATCATTATGCAGGTGTAATGATGTGTGTAGTGTCATTATTCAGGGTGTAATGATGTGTGTAGTATCATTATGCAGGGTGTAATGATGTGGGTAGTATCATTATTCAGGGTGTAATGATGTGGGTATCATTATCATTATGCAGGGTGTAATGATGTGTGTAGTATCATTATGCAGGGTGTAATGATGTGTGTAGTATCATTATGCAGGGTGTAATGATGTGGGTAGTATCATTATGCAGGGTGTAATGATGTGGGTAGTATCATTATGCAGGGTGTAATGATGTGTGTAGTATCATTATGCAGGGTGTAATGATGTGTGTAGTATCATTATGCAGGGTGTAATGATGTGGGTAGTATCATTATGCAGGGTGTAATGATGTGTGTAGTATCATTATGCAGGGTGTAATGATGTGTAGTATCATTATTCAGGGTGTAATGATGTGTGTAGTATCATTATGCAGGGTGTAATGATGTGTGTAGTATCATTATGCAGGGTGTAATGATGTGTGTAGTATCATTATGCAGGGTGTAATGATGTGGGTAGTATCATTATGCAGGGTGTAATGATGTGTGTAGTATCATTATGCAGGGTGTAATGATGTGTGTAGTATCATTATGCAGGGTGTAATGATGTGTGTAGTATCATTATGCAGGGTGTAATGATGTGTGTAGTATCATTATGCAGGGTGTAATGATGTCTGTAGTATCATTATGCAGGGTGTAATGATGTGTGTAGTATCATTATGCAGGGTGTAATGATGTGTAGTATCATCATTATGCAGGGTGTAATGATGTCTGTAGTATCATTATGCAGGGTGTAATGATGTGTGTAGTATCATTATGCAGGGTGTAATGATGTGTGTAGTATCATTATGCAGGGTGTAATGATGTGTGTAGTATCATTATGCAGGGTGTAATGATGTGTGTAGTATCATTATGCAGGGTGTAATGATGTGTGTAGTATCATTATGCAGGGTGTAATGATGTGTAGTATCATTATGCAGGGTGTAATGATGTGTGTAGTATCATTATGCAGGGTGTAATGATGTGTAGTATCATTATGCAGGGTGTAATGATGTGTGTAGTATCATTATGCAGGGTGTAATGATGTGTGTAGTATCATTATGCAGGGTGTAATGATGTGTGTAGTATCATTATGCAGGGTGTAATGATGTGTGTAGTATCATTATGCAGGGTGTAATGATGTGTGTAGTATCATTATGCAGGGTGTAATGATGTGTGTAGTATCATTATGCAGGGTGTAATGATGTGTGTAGTATCATTATGCAGGGTGTAATGATGTGTAGTATCATTATGCAGGGTGTAATGATGTGTAGTATCATTATGCAGGGTGTAATGATGTGTGTAGTATCATTATGCAGGGTGTAATGATGTGTGTAGTATCATTATGCAGGGTGTAATGATGTGTGTAGTATCATTATGCAGGGTGTAATGATGTGTGTAGTATCATTATTCAGGGTGTAATGATGTGTGTAGTATCATTATGCAGGGTGTAATGATGTCTGTAGTATCATTATGCAGGGTGTAATGATGTGTGTAGTATCATTATTCAGGGTGTAATGATGTGTAGTATCATTATTCAGGGTGTAATGATGTGTAGTATCATTATTCAGGGTGTAATGATGTGTGTAGTATCATTATGCAGGGTGTAATGATGTGTGTAGTATCATTATGCAGGGTGTAATGATGTGTGTAGTATCATTATGCAGGGTGTAATGATGTGTGTAGTATCATTATGCAGGGTGTAATGATGTGTGTAATGATGTATCATTATGCAGGGTGTAATGATGTGTAGTATCATTATGCATGGTGTAATGATGTGTGTAGTATCATTATGCAGGGTGTAATGATGTGTGTAGTATCATTATGCAGGGTGTAATGATGTGTGTAGTATCATTATGCAGGGTGTAATGATGTGTAGTATCATTATGCAGTAGTATCATTATGCAGGGTGTAATGATGTGTGTAGTATCATTATGCAGGGTGTAATGATGTGTGTAGTATCATTATGCAGGGTGTAATGATGTGTAGTATCATTATGCAGGGTGTAATGATGTGTAGTATCATTATGCAGGGTGTAATGATGTGGGTAGTATCATTATGCAGGGTGTAATGATGTGTAGTATCATTATGCAGGGTGTAATGATGTGTGTAGTATCATTATGCAGGGTGTAATGATGTGTAGTATCATTATGCAGGGTGTAATGATGTGTAGTATCATTATGCAGGGTGTAATGATGTGTGTAGTATCATTATGCAGGGTGTAATGATGGGTAGTATCATTATGCAGGGTGTAATGATGTGTGTAGTATCATTATGCAGGGTGTAATGATGTGTAGTATCATTATGCAGGGTGTAATGATGGGTAGTATCATTATGCAGGGTGTAATGATGTGTGTAGTATCATTATGCAGGGTGTAATGATGGGTAGTATCATTATGCAGGGTGTAATGATGTGTGTAGTATCATTATGCAGGGTGTAATGATGTGCATTATTCAGGGTGTAATGATGTGTGTAGTATCATTATGCAGGGTGTAATGATGTGGGTAGTATCATTATGCAGGGTGTAATGATGTGGGTAGTATCATTATGCAGGGTGTAATGATGTGGGTAGTATCATTATGCAGGGTGTAATGATGTGGGTAGTATCATTATTCAGGGTGTAATGATGTGTGTAGTATCATTATGCAGGGTGTAATGATGTGTGTAGTATCATTATGCAGGGTGTAATGATGTGTGTAGTATCATTATGCAGGGTGTAATGATGTGTAGTATCATTATGCAGGGTGTAATGATGTGTAGTATCATTATGCAGGGTGTAATGATGTGTGTAGTATCATTATTCAGGGTGTAATGATGTGTGTAGTATCATTATGCAGGGTGTAATGATGTGTGTAGTATCATTATGCAGGGTGTAATGATGTGTGTAGTATCATTATGCAGGGTGTAATGATGTGTAGTATCATTATGCAGGGTGTAATGATGTGTGTAGTATCATTATGCAGGGTGTAATGATGTGTGTAGTATCATTATGCAGGGTGTAATGATGTGTGTAGTATCATTATGCAGGGTGTAGTGATGTGTGTAGTATCATTATGCAGGGTGTAATGATGTGTGTAGTATCATTATGCAGGGTGTAATGATGGGTAGTATCATTATGCAGGGTGTAGTGATGTGTGTAGTATCATTATGCAGGGTGTAATGATGTGTGTAGTATCATTATGCAGGGTGTAATGATGTGTGTAGTATCATTATGCAGGGTGTAATGATGTGTGTAGTATCATTATGCAGGGTGTAATGATGTGTAGTATCATTATGCAGGGTGTAATGATGTGTGTAGTATCATTATGCAGGGTGTAATGATGTGTAGTATCATTATGCAGGGTGTAATGATGTGTGTAGTATCATTATGCAGGGTGTAATGATGTGTAGTATCATTATTCAGGGTGTAATGATGTGTAGTATCATTATGCAGGGTGTAATGATGTGTGTAGTATCATTATGCAGGGTGTAATGATGTGTGTAGTATCATTATGCAGGGTGTAATGATGTGTGTAGTATCATTATGCAGGGTGTAATGATGTGTAGTATCATTATGCAGGGTGTAATGATGTGTGTAGTATCATTATGCAGGGTGTAATGATGTGTGTAGTATCATTATGCAGGGTGTAATGATGTGTAGTATCATTATGCAGGGTGTAATGATGTGTGTAGTATCATTATGCAGGGTGTAATGATGTGTGTAGTATCATTATGCAGGGTGTAATGATGTGTGTAGTATCATTATGCAGGGTGTAATGATGTGTGTAGTATCATTATGCAGGGTGTAATGATGTGTGTAGTATCATTATGCAGGGTGTAATGATGTGTGTAGTATCATTATGCAGGGTGTAATGATGTGTGTAGTATCATTATGCAGGGTGTAATGATGTGTGTAGTATCATTATGCAGGGTGTAATGATGTGTGTAGTATCATTATGCAGGGTGTAATGATGTGTAGTATCATTATGCAGGGTGTAATGATGTGTGTAGTATCATTATGCAGGGTGTAATGATGTGTGTAGTATCATTATGCAGGGTGTAATGATGTGTGTAGTATCATTATGCAGGGTGTAATGATGTGTGTAGTATCATTATTCAGGGTGTAATGATGTGGGTAGTATCATTATTCAGGGTGTAATGATGTGGGTAGTATCATTATGCAGGGTGTAACGATGTGGGTAGTATCATTATGCAGGGTGTAATGATGTGTGTACTATCATTATTCAGGGTGTAATGATGTGCGTAGTATTTTTATGCAGGGTGTAATGATATCTGTAGTATTTTTATGTAGGGTGTAATGATGTGTGTAGCATTTTTATGCAGGGTGTAATGATATCTGTAGTATTTTTATGTAGGGTGTAATGATGTGGGTAGTATTTTTATGCAGGGTGTAATGATGTGCGTAGTATTTTTATGTAGGGTGTAATGATGTGGGTAGTATTTTTATGCAGGGTGTAATGATGTGTGTAGTATTTTTATGCAGGGTGTAATGATATCTGTAGTATTTTTATGTAGGGTGTAATGATGTGGGTAGTATTTTTATGCAGGGTGTAATGATGTCTGTAGTATTTTTATGCAGGGTGTAATGATGTGTGTAGTATTTTTATGCAGGGTGTAATGATGTCTGTAGTATTTTTATGCAGGGTGTAATGATGTCTGTAGTATTTTTATGCAGGGTGTAATGATGTGTGTAGTATATTTATTCAGGGTGTAATGATGTGCGTAGTATTTTTATGCAGGGTGTAATGATGTCTGTAGTATTTTTATGCAGGGTGTAATGATGTGTGTAGTATTTTTATGCAGGGTGTAATGATGTCTGTAGTATTTTTATGCAGGGTGTAATGATGTGGGTAGTATTTTTATGCAGGGTGTAATGATGTCTGTAGTATTTTTATGCAGGGTGTAATGATGTGTGTAGTATTTTTATGCAGGGTGTAATGATGTGGGTAGTATTTTTATGCAGGGTGTAATGATGTCTGTAGTATTTTTATGCAGGGTGTAATGATGTGTGTAGTATATTTATGCAGGGTGTAATGATGTCTGTAGTATTTTTATGCAGGGTGTAATGATGTGTGTAGTATTTTTATGCAGGGTGTAATGATGTGTGTAGTATATTTATGCAGGGTGTAATGATCTGGGTAGTATTTTTATGCAGGGTGTAATGATGTGGGTAGTATTTTTATGCAGGGTGTAATGATGTGTGTAGTATATTTATGCAGGGTGTAATGATGTGGGTAGTATTTTTATGCAGGGTGTAATGATGTGGGTAGTATTTTTATTCAGGGTGTAATGATGTGTGTAGTATATTTATGCAGGGTGTAATGATGTGGGTAGTATTTTTATTCAGGGTGTAATGATGTGTGTAGTATATTTATGCAGGGTGTAATGATGTGTGTAGTATTTTTATGCAGGGTGTAATGATGTGTGTAGTATTTTTATGCAGGGTGTAATGATGTGGGCAGTATTTTTATTCAGGATGTAATGATGTGTGTAGTATTTTTATGCAGGGTGTAATGATGTCTGTAGTATTTTTATGCAGGGTGTAATGATGTGTGTAGTATTTTTATGCAGGGTGTAATGATGTGTGTAGTATTTTTATGCAGGGTGTAATGATGTGTGTAGTATTTTTATGCAGGGTGTAATGATGTGTGTAGTATTTTTATGCAGGGTGTAATGATGTGTGTAGTATTTTTATGCAGGGTGTAATGATGTGTGTAGTATATTTATGCAGGGTGTAATGATGTGCATAGTATTTTTATGCAGGGTGTAATGATGTGTGTAGTATTTTTATGCAGGGTGTAATGATGTGTGTAGTATTTTTATGCAGGGTGTAATGATGTGTGTAGTATTTTTATGCAGGGTGTAATGATGTGTGTAGTATTTTTATGCAGGGTGTAATGATGTGTGTAGTATTTTATGCAGGGTGTAATGATGTGTGTAGTATTTTTATGCAGGGTGTAATGATGTGTGTAGTATTTTTATGCAGGGTGTAATGATGTGGGCAGTATTTTTATGCAGGGTGTAATGGTGTGGGCAGTATTTTTATGCAGGGTGTAATGATGTGTGTAGTATTTTTATGCAGGGTGTAATGATGTGGGCAGTATTTTTATGCAGGGTGTAATGATGTGGGCAGTATTTTTATTCAGGATGTAATGATGTGTGTAGTATGTTTATGCAGGGTGTAATGGACGTTGCACTGCTTTCCAAGTTGTACCACTTCGTCCTGCTCCAGCTCACAGCAGGACTAGAACCTGGGACCACTGCCTCGCAAGCACACCTGACTGGCGCCCTAAAAGGTTCTTACCCAGTTGCACCACAGAAAAGCTAGCAATTTTGCTCTTTGAGTGAAGACATTTCAGGTTGATAGGGTTGAGTGTGTAATGACAATGTTTTTAACACTATAGACCAGAGTGCTCCTGACCCTCTGGCTTTTCCAGAGTTCTGCTAGCTGCTGAGAGTCTAATAGTCTAATACATTACCTTCATCTTCCTCTCCCCATCCACCTTTTCTCTCTCTCTCTCTCTCTCTCTCTCTCTCTCTCTCTCTCTCTCTCTCTCTCTCTCTCTCTCTCTCTCTCTCTCTCTCTCTCTCTCTCTCTCTCTCTCTCTCTCTCTCTCTCTCTCTCTCTCTCGCTCTCTCTCGCTCTCTCTCTCTCCATCGTTCTCCATGATTAACGTCTTCTGGTGTATATTTTATTTAACGTTTCATTGTGCTGTTGGTGCAGCCCCCTCCCTAACTCCTCCTGGCTTTGTAAATGTTCCATGTTGGAGAAGAGAATTAAGGGCATTTGAACCACACTCCTTCTCTTATTCAATCCATTTATCTCTTATCCATCCCTCCATCCTCCCTTTCTCCATCCCTTCATTATTATAAATCAGCTGATTATGCTGGCATACTAAACAAACAGCCTGGCTATTACACTGAACATCCATAATTAATACAACCTTTCACTCAGCGCAAATCTGATGGATAGAACACAACAGGCTGCAGGATGGGATCCCTGGTCTTCCTACACCTCTCTATCTCTCCGTTCATCCCTTACTCCATCTCTCCGTTCATCCCTTACTCCATCTCTCCGTTCATCCCTCCCTGATTCCTACCATGCTCCTTTTTCCTTCAGCCTCTCATCATCTGAGTCCCCCTCCAAACATTATCCTCTCTCTCCTGATCTCTCTCCTGTTCTCTCTCTCCTGTTCTCTCTCTCCCGTTCTCTCTCTCTCTCTTTCACTTTCTCTCTCTCTCTATCACTTTCCCTCTCTCTCTCTCTCTCTCTATCACTTTCTCTCTCTCTCTATCTCTTTCTCTCTCTCTCTCTCTTCTCTCTCTCTCTCTCTCTCTCTTCTTCTCTCTCTCTCTCTCTCTCTCTCTCTCTCTCTCTCTCTCTCTCTCTTCTCTCTCTCCTCTCTTCTCTCTCTCTCTTTCTCTCTCTCTCTCTCTCTTCTTCTCTCTCTCCCTGTCTTTACCCCTCCCACTCATCTCTCCTTCTCTCTCTCCTTCTCCTCCCGCTCTTCTCTCTCTCTCCACCTCCCTCCCTCCTACCCCCTCCCTCCTCTCTCTCCTTCCTTCCCTCTCTCCCCTGCCCATAGGTTCCATTCTGTGAAATCTTGGCAGGTGAGTGAGTGTTATATTTTATTCAGCAGTGAGCCAGCCTCCCCCTGTATAATGTCTGCATCCCAAATTACATCATATTCACTACATAGTGCACTACTTGACCAGGACCCATAGGAACATAGGGTGCCAATACGGTGTTATCCATTTAATCAGGTCAGTGGGGGCCTAACCCCTAGCACCCGAAACCACTCTTGTGCAAAGTCACGCCTGATATCACTGAACATTGATTTTATGTCCACACCTGCAACTACAGTGAATATATTATGTTTGTCATATGTTCTGTATGTATTCAGTTCAGCTGACAACAATGTGAATCGATTGTATTCTGTAATTCATATGTACACATTGTTATGAACACATTTTCACTATTCACTCACAATGTAGGACCCGCAAACAATGTAGTGCTAAGATGTTATTCAAATGTAGAGAAAGAGGATTTGTATGCAGAACATTGAGCATAGAAATGGAATGAAGAGGTTGTATTTCTATGGAACGAAGTAGGGCAGTGGAGTCATGTGTGTTATGAACAAACAGTTGGACCATTCTGTAATTGTAGAGACAGAGGATTTCTATGCAGATGATTAAGCAAATAAATATAATTAATAGATTGTATTTCTATGGAATCAAGCAAATAAATAGAATGAATAGATTCTATGCAGAGGATTAAGCATAGAAATAGAATGAATATATTGTCTATGGAATCGAGCAAAGGTATGAAGTAGGGCAATACATATATATGTGTTATGAATAAACAAATACCTTCCACCCATAGGACCCTGGTTCAGAATGTTATTCAATGTAGAGACAAAGGATGTATTGCACTAGATTAAGCATAGAAATAGAATGACACAGATTACCTCATAGTTTACACTGTAGACAATCAGGATATCTAGTTAACTATGCACACAGGTGTTCCCACACATGTACACAACACGTGTACACACGCATGACCATTGAACTTGTTGACACATGAGCAATCACACATGAGATGACAGATGGGAGTTCAATGGTGCGTGTGTACATGTGTTGTGTACATGTGTTGTGTACATGTGTTGTGTACATGTGTGAGAACACCTGTGAGCACACACAACCGTTGAACTTGTTGGCACACAAGCAATCACACACAATCACACGCACGCACGCACACACACACACACTCACTCACACACACACTACCCCCATCTGTCATCTCATCATCCCTCCAATTTGATATGTCCTTTGTGTAGACTATACTATGTACTATACTATACAAGGGAAACATAACCAGTCCTCCTCCTTCCTCCGCTCCCTCACTCTCACTGCCTTCCAGTCTTCTCCTCACTCACACATATCCAAATAATCTTTATCCCTCTCTCCTCTCCTTCCCGTCTGCTTTTCCCTCTTTTGCTCCCTCACTTCTCCTTACTCACTCCTCTAGTGTGTCCTGGCTCTCTCTCTACCCCCTCCCTCCTGTCTCACTCACTCCATCTCTCTCTCTCTCCCTCTCTCTGTCTTAACCCCCTCCCTCTCTAAATCTCTCTTTTTCTCTCTCTCCATCCTCTCTGTCTCTGTCTTTCTCTCGGTTCATTCTGATTCTCTCTCAGTCACACATGCATGCAGCATCTTCCCTCCCCACTTACTTTCTCTCTCAACTCTCCTCCTCCTCTCTCCCTCCTCCTCTCTCCCTCTGTCACACACACATATCATCTCTTATCTTCCCGTCTGTGTCGTCTGTGTCTCAACAACTGTCTCTCTCACACAGACACTTACAGCCTCTTCTCCCCCCTCCGTCTCTCTCTCTCTTCTTCTCTCTCACTCAGACACGCAGAAACGCTCGCGCAACCCCAGCTTCAACACATACCTCACACTTATGCCGACTGGCACCCAAGGACAGAGCACCCTCTCTCTCTCTCTCCCTCTCCCTCTCCCTCCCTCCCTCTCTATCTCTCTCCCTCTCTCCCTCTTTCTCTCCCTTTCTCTGTCTCAGTCCTGCTGTCTGGGTCTGTGAGAGTGTGTGTGTTTCTGGGCTTCCCCGACTCCGAGCCGAGCTGAGCTCACACACTCCTGAGCATTTAAGGACGAGGACCAGGAGGAAGAGGAAGGCCATGGAGCACAGCCACATCTTCACCCTCCTTTCCCCCCCCAACAGCAGTGCCTGGAGCCCGGGGCAGCAGCTGGCCGACACTCCCCAGGGTTGCCCCCTCGGACCACTGCCCGTCATCTACTACAGCGCCCTGCTCTGCCTCGGCCTGCCCGGTAAGAGGGACAGGGGGGAGAGGATGGATTAGAGAGAGAGAGTGTGTGTGTGACTGTGTGTGCGTGTGTGTGTTGTGCCTGTCCTACTATGTATATGTATTTTGTGTGAATATGTATTTGTTTGTGTTTGTATGACAGTGTGTGTGTGTGTTTGTTATACTCTAAGTGAGTTTTTGTTTGAAGTCTGTGTTTTGTACTCAGCTGCTCTAGTCATTCATTTATATCTCACATTGACCTTGTCTTATCTGTGTGCCAGTGTGTGTGTATGTGTCTGTGCCAGTGTGTGTGTGTGTGCCCATGCCGCACACACAAACACAGAACTACTTGCGTGTGTGTGTGCCTGTGCGAGTGTGTGTGCGCTCGCACGTCAGTCTGTTGGATCAACAGAGATAAAAAGCCAGACAAATGAAAAAAGGGATGAAATTTTATTTTCTGTTACTCAGCTCAAATTTCACCTCTTTTAAATGATCCGGCTTCTGTTCACCCAGTGAATTATAATGAAGCAGAAAGAGAGACCTGAAGGATTTATCCAGGTGATGACTGGTCCTGAAATGTGACTATTTCCTACGGAGACGTGACCTCTAGGACATAATGTGGGACTGTCTTTCCTACGTAGCCGTCAACTCTAGGACATCGTTTGGGACTGTCATTCCTACACAGATGCCACCTCTAGGACATCATTTGGGATTGTCTTTCCTTCACAGACACGGCTCTCTGACCTCTAGGACATACTGTGTGTTAACCGGCTCTCTGACCTCTGAAAGATATTGATGCATTCCAGTCATGTCTGATCCAAAGACGTATGGGTCAGTTCAGACCTGGGCTGATCGCTTGACTGTAATATGTGTTTGGAGTAGAACATATTGTGCCTAGAGAACTACGTCTGTGTTATAGCTGCGGGTAGACACACTTAAATGAACACACTGTACCATTAGTCTGTACTGAGACTGCCGTGGCTTTCAGGTGCATAGCCTACAAGCCATCATGTTGTTGGGTTACTTACAGTACTTCATCATTTCTGTAAAGACTTATTGGTGAGTTCATTCACAAGACAGATTTTGTGTCTGCTTCCCTACTGTGTGGTCTATGGATGGACTCTTACCCAGTCTGGGCAACAGGGTCTCATTAGAATGTGTCAAAATAGTGACATTTAACCACTGTAATTACAGTGCATTCGGGAAGTATTCAGACCCCTTGACTTTTTCCACATTTTGTTATGCTACAGCCTTATTCTAAAATTGTTTTTTTTTAAATCCTCATCAATTTACTCACAATACCCCGTATTGACAAAGTAAAAGCATTGTTTAAGACATTTTTGCAAACGTATTTAAATAAGTATTCAGACCCTTTACTCAGTACTTTGTTAAAGCACCTTTGGCAGCGATTACAGCCTCAAGTATTTTTGGGTATGAAGCTACAAGCTCGTCACACCTGTATTTGGGGAGTTTTTCCCATTCTTCTCTGCAGATCCTCTCTCGCTCTGTCAAGTTGGATGAGGAGCGTCGCTGCACAGCTATTTTCAGGCCTCTCCAGAGATGTTTGATCCGGTTCAAGTCCGGGCTCTGGCTGGGTCACTCAAGAACATTCAGAGACTTGTTCCGAAGACCATTCCTGCGTTGTCTTGGCTGTGTCCTTAGGGTCGTTGTCCTGTTGGAATGTGAACCTTCGCCCCAGTCTGAGGTCCTGAGAGTTCCGGAGCAGGTTTTCATCTGTACTTTGCTCTGCTGAAAAACATCCCCACAGCATGATGCTGCCACCACCATGCATCACCGTAGGGATTGTGCCAGGTTTCCTCCAGATGTGACACTTGACATTCATGCTAAAGAGTTCAATCTTGGTTTCATCAGACCAGAGAATCGTGTTTCTCATGGTCTGAGAGTCCTTTAGGTGCCTTTTGGCAAACTCCTTTAGGTGCCTTTTGGCTGTTATGTGCCTTTTACTGAAGAGTGTCTTCCGTCTGGCCACTCTACCATAAAGGCCTGATTGATGTAGAGCTGCAGAGATGGTTGTCCATCTGGAAGGTTCTGCCATCTCCACAGAGGAACTGTGGAGCTCGATCAGAGTGACCATCGGGTTCTTGGTCACCTTCCTGACCAAGGCCCTTCTCCCCCGATTGCTCAGTTTGGCCGGGTGGCCAGCTCTAGGAGTCTTGGTGGTTCCAAACTTCTTCCGTTTCAGAATGATAAAGGCCACTGTGTTCTTAAGGACCTTCAATGCTGCAGACATTTTGTTGGTACCCTTCACCAGGTCTATGTCTCGACACAATTCTCTCTCGGCGCTCTACAGACAATTCCTTCGATCTAATGGCTTGGTTTTTGCTATGACAACTGTGGGATCTTATATAGACAGGTTTGTGCCTTTCCAAATCATGTCAAATCAATTGAATTTACCACAGGTGGGCTACCATCAAGTTGTAGAAACATCTCAAGAATGATCAGTGGAAACAGGATGCACCTGAGCAAAATTTTGAGTCTCATAGACAAGGGTCTGAATACTTATGTAAATAAGGTATTTTGTTTTTTATTTTTAATACATTTGCAACAATTTCTAAAAACCTGTTTTCGCTTCATCATTATGGGATATTGTGTGTAGATCGATGAGGGAAAATATTTTGAGAATAAGGCCGTAACAAAACAAAATGTGGAAAAAGTCAAGGGGTCTGAATACTTTCCGAATGCTCTGTATATGTCACATATTACCTCTGGTCTTGTTCTATGTGTTGTGGTGGCTAGAGAGTGAGTGGGAGAGAGAGGCTAGGGGTCAGGACAAATGCTGATGTCCAATATATGATTAAAGTCTATGTTCTGCCCTTGAGGCTATAGCAGATATATTCACTCTGCTTCAGCTCCAGACCAGAACTTCACCTCAATTTGTTTCAAGATGGAAAAAAAGATTGTAACCCTCAATTCTAAAGCTATTACCCTACGTTCTTTAATGTATTATACTCCAGTTTTATTTTCAACATTGCATGTTTTAAATGTGTTCACTTAAAGAGGCTATTGCACTCAATGCTAGTTTTAAGTAGAGTGAAGTGGAGTGAATTGACTGGCCCTTATTCTGAGCAGTAATACTGTGATCTGTGTTTGATAAGAGTTTCATAAGGGATGTCCTACTTTCTATTACAATGTATCAGGAGTAAGAGATTTCAAGATGTACACTCTGTTCTCAATAAGGGAATCTGCAATTCAAGGTAATAGAAGTGCTTTGTATGCCAAACTATCATATCAACTATCAAACTGTTTCCTGCACGTCGCCTGCTGTCTTGAAGAAAGAAAGCCCCTTTAACCTCCTCAGGCTCCATTTTTCTGTTGGAAGGTAAATCTATACTATAGTAGCTGACCACGATCAATTATGTTTGCAGCCCTGAATGCTGAATCCTTGGAAGATGGAAGGAGTTTGAATCTTCTGATTTTGAAATGGTTGATTTTGACTTGTTCTACTACAGTAGTTTTGATGACATCATTCCACCTGACCTGGACTGATAGCTTGACTGTGATGTTCATTTGGAGTAATAATATTGCTGCCGAGATACCTACTTGTCTGTGTTGTAGCTTGGAGTTAGTCGCACTCCCACTGGGCACAGACGTCAATTCAACGTCTATTCCACATTGGTTCAATGTAATTTTGTTGAACTGACATGGAAACAATATTGATTCATCCAGTGTTTGCCCAGTGGGATGTAATTAACACACTGTGCCATTAGTCTGTTCTGAGACTGCTGTGGGCTTTGGGTACATATGTAAATCATCTTGTCTTTAGGTTACTTACAGTGACCTCGATGTAGAATGACATAAAGAGAGAGGGATGGATAGATGTGAAGATGGAGGTAGAGAGAGTGCATGATGAGAGGATGTGAGAAAGAGAATGTTATTTCTAGGACAAAGATAAGAGGTGTTGAGAAAAAGATGTGCAACAGACTTGAGGGTGAAAAGTGAAACTGAGGATGAGAGAGATAACGAGGAAGAAGTTTAAATAGAGAGGAAGATCAGGAGAGAAAGAGAGGTGAGAATGGAGAGAGAGAGCTGTAAATCAGGAGAGAGAGGTGCAGAGCCAGAAAAGGAGAGTGAGAGAAAGAGAAAGAGAGAGATGAAGAAGGAGAGAGAGGTGCAGAGCCAGAGAAGGAGAGTGAGAGAAAGAGAAAGATGAAGAAGGAGAGAGAGGTGAAGTTGGAGGGAAAGAGAGAGAAAGGGGTGAAGAGGGAGAGAACGACAGAGCGATAGAATGACGGAGAGGGAGAACGACAGAGTGATAGAATGACGGAGAGGGAGAACGACAGAGCGAGAGAACGACGGCGTGATAGAACAACAGAGCAAGAGAGGTGAACATGGAAAGAAAAAAGAGAGAAGTGAGAGAAAAAATGGATAGAGAAATTAGAAGAGAAAGAGAGAGGTGAAGAGAGAGAAGGACAAAGAGAGGGAGAGAGATTAATAACAGCAGAGTCAGTGAAGTGGCACCCTGAGACCTGAGTGAGGAAGCCAGACGACAGAGCTATGACGAATTGCCACCTATTTAATTAATCGCTCACCCGTTCTTAACGGGAGCTCTCTCTCTCTGCCTCACGAGGCTGCTGCTCTATGGGAACTAAACCAGCGTGTTCAGGCAGCAGCAAACATCACAGTACCCTACAGTACCGCAACACTGGGCCGGGGATGTGTTATAGTCTGTGTCTATGCTTATGTGTGACTAACAGGAATTCAACATTTCCGTTGTTGTATTGAAGTTATGGTTTGTAGTCTAGGCAAAGCAATGAAACACAAGTATACGTTTAGGTATTGATACAGCAGAGGAGTTAGGTGTCATAAAAATGATTGAGGACTTTTATGTGGTGGTTGTGGAAATGAAATAATGTCTTCTTATACCATAGATAGTTTGACCGTCTCTACTGCATGTTATTGAGAGGACATCCTTTTGGGGGGATTCTTGTTTATGGTTGGTGTTACCTAGCCTGGCTAGACCACACAAAAGTAGGTCATACCATGAGGAATATCTGAAACAGTGTTGAGTCCATGGGAAACAGTGTTGAGTCATGGTGTAGCAGGCTAGGTCATACCATGAGCTGAAACAGTGTTCTGTCATGTCATACCATAGGTCATACCATGAGAATATCTGAAACAGTCATGTTAGCCAGGCTAGGTCATACCATGAGTATCTGAAACAGTGTTCTGTCATGGTGTAGCCAGGCTAGGTCATACCATGAGGAATATCTGAAACAGTGTTCTGTCATGGTGTAGCCAGGCTAGGTCATACCATGAGGAATATCTGAAACAGTGTTGAGTCATGGTGTAGCCAGGCTAGGTCATACCATGAGGAATATCTGAAACAGTCATGTTAGCTGTCATACCATGAGTATCTGAAACAGTGTTGAGTCATGGTGTAGCCAGGCTAGGTCATACCATGAGGAAACAGTGTTCTGTCATGGTGTAGCCAGGCTAATATCTGAAACAGTGTTGAGTCATGGTGTAGCCAGGCTAGGTCATACCATGAGGAATATCTGAAACAGTGTTCTGTCATGGTCATACCATGAGGAATATCTGAAACAGTGTTGAGTCATGGTGTAGCCAGGTCATACCATGAGGAATATCTGAAACAGTGTTGTCATGGTCCATGGTGTAGCTAGGTCATACCATGAGGAATATCTGAAACAGTGTTGAGTCATGGTGTAGCCAGGCTAGGTCATACCATGAGGAATATCTGAAACAGTGTTCTGTCATGGTGTATCCAGGCTAGGTCATACCATGAGGAATATCTGAAACAGTGTTCTGTCATGGTGTAGCCAGGCTAGGTCATACCATGAGGAATATCTGAAACAGTGTTCTGTCATGGTGTAGCCAGGCTAGGTCATACCATGAGGAATATCTGAAACAGTGTTCTGTCATGGTGTATCCAGGCTAGGTCATACCATGAGGAATATCTGAAACAGTGTTCTGTCATGGTGTAGCCAGGCTAGGTCATACCATGAGGAATATCTGAAACAGTGTTGAGTCATGGTGTAGCCAGGCTAGGTCATACCATGAGGGATATCTGAAACAGTATCCAGGCTGGTCAACCATGAGGAATATCTGAGTGTTGAGTCATGGTGTAGCCAGGCTAGGTCATACCATGAGGAATATCTGAAACAGTGTTGAGTCATGGTGTAGCCAGGCTAGGTCATACCATGAGGAATATCTGAAACAGTGTTGAATGGTGTAGCCAGGCTCATACCATGAGGAATATCTGAAACAGTGTTGAGTCATGGTGTAGCCAGGCTAGGTCATACCATGAGGAATATCTGAAACAGTGTCCAAGGTGCATGTTGAGTTCTTCAGCTGTCCCCATAGGAGGAATATCTGACCCTTTTTGGCTCCAGGCTAAGTACAAACATCTTTTGGGCTATCATACAGGTAGAACATTTTTCATGGTGACAGGCTAGGTCAGAACCCTCTGTAGAAAGGGTTCTACATGCAGGTCATACCATGAGGAATATCTGAAACAGTGTTCTGTTCTACCTGGGAATATCTGAAACAGTGTTGAGTTCTTCAAATGAGGAATATATCCTGTCATACCATGAGGGACAGCTGAAGATAAACTCTTAAAGAAAGGGTTCAAATCAAATGTATTTATCCAGGTAGCCATGTAGAACCCTCTGTAGAAAGGGTTCTACATGCAACCCAAAAGGGTTCTACCTGGATCAGCTGATATCAAATCAAATGTGCTGTCAGCAAAGAAAAACCCAGCCTAAAACCCCAAACAGCAAGCAATGCAGGTGTAGAAGCACGGTGGCTAGGAAAAACTCCCTAGAAAGGCCAAAACCTAGGAAGAAACCTAGAGAGGAACCAGGCTACGTGGGGTGGCCAGTCCTCTTCTGGCTGTGCCGGGTGGAGATTATAACAGAACATGGCCAAGATGTTCAAATGTTCATAAATGACCAGCATGGTCCAATAATAATAAAGCAGAACAGTTGAAACTGGAGCAGCAGCACAGCCAGGTGGACTGGGGACAGCAAGGAGTCAT
Source organism: Oncorhynchus keta (assembly GCF_023373465.1). NCBI lineage: Eukaryota > Metazoa > Chordata > Actinopteri > Salmoniformes > Salmonidae > Oncorhynchus > Oncorhynchus keta. Next base: position 8,540 of record NW_026289109.1, on the reverse strand, counting down.
CATGTCAGGTAGTCCTGAGGCATGGTCCTAGGGCTCAGGTCCTCCGAGAGAGAGAAAGAAAGAGAGAAAGAGAGAATTAGAGAAAGCACACTTAAATTCACACAGGACACCGAATAGGACAGGAGAAGTACTCCAGATATAACAAACTGACCCTAGCCCCCCGAAACATAAACTACTGCAGCATAAATACTGGAGGCTGAGACAGGAGGGGTCAGGAGACACTGTGGCCCCATCCGAGGACACCCCCGGACAGGGCCAAACAGGAAGGATATAACCCTAACCACTTTGCCAAAGCACAGCCCCCACACCACTAGAGGGATATCTTCAACCACCAACTTACCATCCTGAGACAAGGCTGAGTATTGCCCACAAAGATCTCCACCACGGCACAACCCAGACAGGAAGATCACATCAGTGACTCAACCCACTCAAGTGAAGCACCCCTCCCAGGGACGGTAAGAAAGAGCCCCAGTAAGCCAGTGACTCAGCCCCTGTAATAGGGTTACAGAGGCAGGGAATCCCAGTGGAAAGAGGGGAACCGGCCAGGCAGAGACATCAAGGGTGGTTCGTTGCTCCAGAGCCTTTCCGTTCACCTTTCCACTCCTGGGCCCAGACTACACTCAATCATATGACCCACTGAAGAGATGAGTCTTCAGTAGATACTTAAAGGTTGAGACCGAGTTTGCGTCTCTTACATGGGAAAACAGACCATTCCATAAAAATGGAGCTCTATAGGAGAAAGCCCAGCTGTTTGCTTAGAAATTCTAGGGACAATCAGGAGGCCTGCGTCTTGTGAACGTAGCGTACGTGTAGGTATGTACAGCAGGACCAAATCAGAGAGATAGGTAGGAGCAAGCCCATGTAATGCTTTGTAGGTTAGCAGTAAAACCTTGAAATCAGCCCTTGACTTGACAGGAAGCCAGTGTAGGGAGGCTAGCCCTGGAGTAATATGATCAAACTTTTTGGTTCTAGTCAGGATTCCAGCAGCCGTATTTAGCACTAACTGAAGTTTATTTAGTGCTTTATCCGGGTAGCCGGAAAGTAGAGCATTGCAGTAGTCTAACCTAGAAGTGACAAAAGCATGGATTAATTTTTCTGCATAATTTTTGGATAGAAAGTTTCTGATTTTTGCAATGTTACGTAGATGGAAAAATGGTCTTGATATGTTCTTCAAAAGAGAGATCAGGGTCCAGAGTAACGCCGTTTTACTGTACAACCATTAAGATTAATTGTCAGATTCAACAGAAGATCTCTTTGTTTCTTGGGACCTAGAAGAAGCATGTTTTGTCCGAGTTTAAAAGTAGAAAGTTTGCAGCCATCCACTTCCTTATGTCTGAAACACATGCTTCTAGCGAGGGCAATTTTGGGGCTTCACCATGTTTCATTGAAATGTACAGCTGTGTGTCATCCGCATAGCAGTGAAAGTTAACATAATGTTTTCGAATGACATCCCCAAGAGGTAAAATATATAGTGAAAACAATAGTGATCCTAAAACGGAACCTTGAGGAACACCAAAATTTACAGTTGATTTGTCAGAGGACAAACCATTCACAGAGACAAACTGATATCTTTCCGACAGATAAGATCTAAACCAGGCCAGGACTTGTCCGTGTAGACCAATTTGGGTTTCCAATCTCTCCAAAAGAATGTGGTGATCGATGGTATCAAAAGCAGCACTAAGGTCTAGGAGCACGAGGACAGATGCAGAGCCTCAGTCTGATGCCATTAAAATGTCATTTACCACCTTCACAAGTGCAGTCTCAGTGCTATGATGGGGTCTAAAACCAGACTGAAGCATTTTGTATACATTGTTTGTCTTCAGGAAGGCAGTGAGTTGCTGCGCAACAGACTTTTCTAATATTTTTGAGAGGAATGGAAGATTCGATATAGGCCGATAGTTGTTTATATTTTCTGGGTCAAGGTTTGGTTTTTCAAGAGAGGCTTTATTACTGCCACTTTTAGTGAGTTTGGTACACATCCGGTGGATAGAGAGCCGTTTATTATGTTCAACATAGGAGGGCCAAGCACGGGAAGCAGCTCTTTCACTAGTTTAGTTGGAATAGGGTCCAGTATGCAGCTTGAAGGTTTAGAGGCCATGATTATTTTCATCATTGTGTCAAGAGATATAGTACTAAAACACTTGAGCGTCTCTCTTGATCCTAGGTCCTGGCAGAGTTGTGCAGACTCAGGACAACTGAGCTTTGAAGGAATACACAGATTTAAAGAGGAGTCCGTAATTTGCTTTCTAATAATCATGATCTTTTCCTCAAAGAAGTTCATGAATTTATCACTGCTAAAGTGAAAGCCATCCTCTCTTGGGGAATGCTGCTTTTTAGTTAGCTTTGCGTCAGTATCAAAAAGGAATTTCGGATTGTTCTTATTTTCCTCAATTAAGTTAGAAAAATAGGATGATCGAGCAGCAGTAAGGGCTCTTCGGTACTGCACGGTACTGTCTTTCCAAGCTAGTCGGAAGACTTCCAGTTTGGTGTGGCGCCATTTCCGTTCCAATTTTCTGGAAGCTTGCTTCAGAGCTCGGGTATTTTCTGTGTACCAGGTAGCTAGTTTCTTATGAGAAATGTTTTTAGTTTTTAGAGGTGCAACTGCATCTAGGGTATTGCGCAAGGTTAAATTGAGTTCCTCAGTTAGGTGGTTAACTGATTTTTTGTCCTTTGGCGTAGACAGAGGGAATCTGGAAGGACATCAAGGAATCTTTGTGTTGTCTGTGAATTTATAGCATGACTTTTGATGTTCCTTGGTTGGGGTCTGAGCAGATTATTTGTTGCAATTGCAAACGTAATAAAATGGTGGTCCGATAGTCCAGGATTATGAGGAAAAACATTAAGAGCCACAACATTTATTCCATGGGACAAAACTAGGTCCAGAGTATGACTGTGACAGTGAGTGTGTCCAGAGACTTGTTGGACAAAACCCACTGAGTCGATGATGGCTCCGAAAGCCTTTTGGAGTGGGTATGTGGACTTTTGCATGTAAATATTAAAGTCACCAAAGATTAGAATATTATCTGCTATGACTACAAGGTCCAATAGGAATTCAGGGAACTCAATGAGGAACGCTGTATATGGCCCAGGAGGCCTGTAAACAGTAGCTTATGAAAAGTGATTGAATAGGCTGCATAGATTTCATGACTAGAAGCTCAAAAGACGAAAACTTCTTTTTTTTTTTGTAAATTGAAATATGCTATCGTAAATATTAGCAACACCTTCGCCTTTGCGGCATGCACGGGGGATATGGTCACTAGTGTAGCGAGGAGGTGAAGCCTCATTTAACACAGTAAATTCATCAGGCTTAAGCCATGTTTCAGTCAGGCCAATCACATCAAGATTATGATCAGTGATTAGTTCATTGACTATAATTGCCTTTGAAGTAAGGGATCTAACATTAAGTAGCCCTATTTTGAGATGTGAGGTATCATGATCTCTTTCAATAATGACAGGAGTTTTCAATTTGTCAGAGCTAATGGTGGGAGGCTTCGGCGTCTCAGACCCCGTAACGGGAGGAGTAGAGACAAGAGAAGGCTCGGCCTCTGACTCCTACTTGCTGCTTAATGGGGAAAACCGGCTGAAAGTTTCTGTCGGCTGAATGAGCGACACCGGTTGAGCGTTCCTACAGCATTTCCTTCCAGAAACCGTGAGAAAGTTGTCCGGCTGCGGGGACTGTGCAGGGGATTTATACTACTATCTGTACTTACTGGTGGCACAGATGCTGTTTCATCCTTTCCTACACTGAAATTACCCTTGCCTAACGATTGCGTCTGAAGCTGGGCTTGTAGCACAGCTATCCTCGCCGTAAGGAGATCGTTCTCCTGTATATTATGAGTACAGGGACTGCAATTAGAAGGCATCATGTTAATGTTACTACTTAGCTTCGGCTGGTGGAGGTCCTGACGAACCATGTCCAGATAAAGCGTCCGGAGTGAAAAAGTTGAGGGAAAAAAACAAAAATATAAACGGTAATTAAAAAGTAAAAACCGTAAAGTTGTCAGGTAGCAAAATAGGTTGGCAACAAAACGCACAGCAACACGTAAACAAGTCTGCAAGTTGTGACCGGAAATGGCGGAAAAAACAACCAGTCAAGAACCCTTTAAGAGTTTATGCACCATTGCAGCTGTTCTACTGCTGTTGATCCCTGATGTCAATAACTCTCTGTACCTTTTAATTCACAACCAATTAACCAACGTCTCACCAGGGAGCAGCTCCTGTGCTTACTGTTAACAGAGTCCTGATGCATGGGTGTGGTGTGTGTATACTGTATGTAGTCAGGGAGTTTGGTGTATGTATACTGTATGTAGTCAGGGAGTTTGGTGTATGTATACTGTATGTAGTCAGGGAGTTTGGTGTATGTATACTGTATGTAGTCAGGGAGTTTGGTGTGTGTATACTGTATGTAGTCAGGGAGTTTGGTGTGTGTATACTGTATGTAGTCAGGGAGTTTGGTGTGTGTATACTGTATGTAGGTCAGGGAGTTTGGTGTGTGTATACTGTATGTGGTCAGGGAGTTTGGTGTATGTATACTGTATGTAGTCAGGGAGTTTGGTGTATGTATACTGTATGTAGTCAGGGAGTTTGGTGTATGTATACTGTATGTAGTCAGGGAGTTTAGTTTTTGTATACTGTATGTGGTCAGGGAGTTTAGTGTATGTATACTGTATGTTGTCAGGGAGTTTGGTGTATGTATACTGTATGTAGTCAGGGAGTTTGGTGTTTGTATACTGTATGTAGTCAGGGAGTTTGGTGTATGTATACTGTATGTAGTCAGGGAGTTTAGTGTTTGTATACTGTATGTAGTCAGGGAGTTTGGTGTATGTATACTGTATGTAGTCAGGGAGTTTAGTGTTTGTATACTGTATGTAGTCAGGGAGTTTGGTGTATGTATACTGTATGTAGTCAGGGAGTTTGGTGTATGTATACTGTATGTAGTCAGGGAGTTTGGTGTATGTATACTGTATGTAGTCAGGGAGTTTAGTGTTTGTATACTGTATGTAGTCAGGGAGTTTGGTGTATGTATACTGTATGTAGTCAGGGAGTTTGTGTATGTATACTGTATGTAGTCAGGGTTTGGTGTATGTATACTGTTTAGTCAGGAGTTTGTGTATGTATACTGTATGTAGTCAGGGAGTTTGGTGTATGTATACTGTATGTAGTCAGGGAGTTTGTGTGTGTATGTTTGGTGTATACTGTATGTAGTCAGGGAGTTTGGTGTATGTATACAGGTCAGGGAGTTTGGTGTATGTATACTGTATGTAGTCAGGGAGTTTGGTGTGTGTATACTGTATACTGTATGTATACTGTATGTAGTCAGGGAGTTTGGTGTATGTATACTGTATGTAGTCAGGGAGTTTAGTGTATGTATACTGTATGTTTAGTCAGGGAGTTTGGTGTATGTATACTGTATGTAGTCAGGGAGTTTGTGTTTGTATACTGTATGTATACTGTATGTAGTCAGGGAGTTTGGTGTATGTATACTGTATGTAGTCAGGGTTTAGTTTGTATACTGTATGTAGTCAGGGAGTTTGGTGTATGTATACTGTATGTAGTCAGGGAGTTTGGTGTATGTATACTGTATGTAGTCAGGGAGTTTGGTGTATGTATACTGTATGTAGTCAGGGAGTTTGGTGTATGTATACTGTATGTAGTCAGGGAGTTTGGTGTATGTATACTGTATGTAGTCAGGGAGTTTGGTGTATGTATACTGTATGTAGTCAGGGTTTGGTGTATGTATACTGTAGTTTGTTGGTGTTTGGTGTATACTGTATGTAGTCAGGGAGTTTGGTGTATGTATACTGTATGTAGTCAGGGAGTTTGGTGTATGTATACTGTATGTAGTCAGGGAGTTTGGTGTATGTATACTGTATGTAGTCAGGGAGTTTGGTGTATGTATACTGTATGTAGTCAGGGAGTTTGGTGTATGTATACTGTATGTAGTCAGGGAGTTTGGTGTATGTATACTGTATGTAGTCAGGGAGTTTGGTGTATGTATACTGTATGTAGTCAGGGAGTTTGGTGTATGTATACTGTATGTAGTCAGGGAGTTTGGTGTATGTATACTGTATGTAGTCAGGGAGTTTGGTGTATGTATATGTATGTAGTCAGGGAGTTTGTATACTGTATGTCAGGGAGTTTGGTGTATGTATACTGTATGTAGTCAGGGAGTTTGGTGTATGTATACTGTATGTAGTCAGGGAGTTTGGTGTATGTATACTGTATGTAGTCAGGGAGTTTGGTGTATGTATACTGTATGTAGTCAGGGAGTTTGGTGTATGTATACTGTATGTAGTCAGGGAGTTTGGTGTATGTATACTGTATGTAGTCAGGGAGTTTGGTGTATGTATACTGTATGTAGTCAGGGAGTTTGGTGTATGTATACTGTATGTAGTCAGGGAGTTTGGTGTATGTATACTGTATGTAGTCAGGGAGTTTGGTGTATGTATACTGTATGTAGTCAGGGAGTTTGGTGTATGTATACTGTATGTAGTCAGTTGTAGTCAGGGAGTTTGGTGTATGTATACTGTATGTAGTCAGGGAGTTTGGTGTATGTATACTGTATGTAGTCAGGGAGTTTGGTGTATGTATACTGTATGTAGTCAGGGAGTTTGGTGTATGTATACTGTATGTAGTCAGGGAGTTTGGTGTATGTATACTGTATGTAGTCAGGGAGTTTGGTGTATGTATACTGTATGTAGTCAGGGAGTTTGGTGTATGTATACTGTATGTAGTCAGGGAGTTTGGTGTATGTATACTGTATGTAGTCAGGGAGTTTGGTGTATGTATACTGTATGTAGTCAGGGAGTTTGGTGTATGTATACTGTATGTAGTCAGGGAGTTTGGTGTATGTATACTGTATGTAGTCAGGGAGTTTGGTGTATGTATACTGTATGTAGTCAGGGAGTTTGGTGTATGTATACTGTATGTAGTCAGGGAGTTTGGTGTATGTATACTGTATGTAGTCAGGGTTTGGTGTATGTATACTGTATGTAGTCAGGGAGTTTGTGTATGTATACTGTACTGGGAGTTTGGTGTAGTCAGGGGGAGTTTGGTGTATGTATACTGTATGTAGTCAGGGAGTTTGGTGTATGTATACTGTATGGTCAGGGAGTTTGGTGTATGTATACTGTATGTAGTCAGGGAGTTTGGTGTATGTATACTGTATGTAGTCAGGGAGTTTGGTGTATGTATACTGTATGTAGTCAGGGAGTTTGGTGTATGTATACTGTATGTAGTCAGGAGTTTGGTGTAGTGTATGTATACTGTATGTAGTCAGGAGTTTGTGTATGTATACTGTATGTAGTCAGGGAGTTTAGTGTATGTATACTGTATGTAGTCAGGGAGTTTGGTGTAGTTTGGTGTATGTATACTGTATGTAGTCAGGGAGTTTGGTGTATGTATACTGTATGTAGTCAGGGAGTTTGGTGTATGTATACTGTATGTAGTCAGGGAGTTTGGTGTATGTATACTGTATGTAGTCAGGGAGTTTGGTGTATGTATACTGTATGTAGTCAGGGAGTTTGGTGTATGTATACTGTATGTAGTCAGGGAGTTTGGTGTATGTATACTGTATGTAGTTTAGTGTTTGTATACAGGGAGTTTGGTGTATGTATACTGTATGTAGTCAGGGAGTTTGGTGTATGTATACTGTATGTAGTCAGGGAGTTTGGTGTATGTATACTGTATGTAGTCAGGGAGTTTGGTGTATGTATACTGTATGTATACTGTATGTAGTCAGGGAGTGTATGTATACTGTATGTTTGGTGTATACTGTATGTAGTCAGGGAGTTTGGTAGTTTGTATACTGTAGTGGGAGTTTGTGTATGTATACTGTATGTAGTCAGGGAGTTTGGTGTATGTATACTGTATGTAGTCAGGGAGTTTAGTGTATGTATACTGTATGTATCAGTATACTGTATGTAGTCAGGGAGTTTAGTGTATGTATACTGTATGTAGTCAGGGAGTTTGGTGTATGTATACTGTATGTTTGGTGTATGTATACTGTCAGGGAGTTTATGTTTGTGTATGTATACTGTATGTAGTCAGGGAGTTTAGTGTATGTATACTGTATGTAGTCAGGGAGTTTGGTGTATGTATACTGTATGTAGTCAGGGAGTTTAGTGTATGTATACTGTATGTAGTCAGGGAGTTTGGTGTATGTATACTGTATGTAGTCAGGGAGTTTGGTGTATGTATACTGTATGTAGTCAGGGAGTTTAGTGTATGTATACTGTATGTAGTCAGGGTTTAGTTTGTATACTGTATGTGTCAGGGAGTTTAGTGTATGTATACTGTATGTTGTCAGGGAGTTTAGTGTATGTATACTGTATGTAGTTTAGTGTTTGTATACAGGGGAGTTTGGTGTATGTATACTGTATGTGGTCAGTCAGGGAGTTTGGTGTATGTATACTGTATGTAGTCAGGGAGTTTAGTGTATGTATACTGTATGTTGTCAGGGAGTTTGGTGTATGTATACTATGTATACTGTATGTAGTCAGGGAGTTTAGTGTATGTATACTGTATGTAGTCAGGGAGTT
>NW_026289108.1:0-44861 GCF_023373465.1 Oncorhynchus keta | reverse complement strand
TCTATTCCATTTGCACAACAGCATGTGACATTTATTGTCAATCAGTGTTGCTTCCTAAGTGGACAGTTTGATTTCACAGAAGTGTGATTGACTTGGGTTACATTGTGTTTTTAAGTGTTCCCTTTATTTTTGTGAGCAGTGTATATTTCTCTGGTTGCATTTGTATATTTTCTCTTTTCTTCGTTTCATATTACAACCAATTCACCTTTAAAGCACTAAACAAATAGCAAAATAGCTGTTGGGGATAGGGCAGAATACTGTAATAGTAAACAGAAAAGAAATCTGTCCAAAATTGCTAATATATGCATATAATAATTATTATTGAATAGAAAACACTCTAAAGCTTCTAAAACCGTTCAAATTATGTCTGTATGTAAAGCAGAACTCTCAGGGCAGCCATTCTCCCAAACTCTCTCTTGTCATCAGAAAAGTTGGGCCAACTTTGACGTCATCGCCTCCACCCTTCCCAACCAGCTACGGATCTGGGAACAGTTTCTATCCCTTCAGCGCGATGTCTCGTTTCAATGGGGCATTTCATTGTGAGAATTGCGCGCTCCCTCGCCTTTTGGCGGGCTGAAACCTTCGGGTCACGCGAAAATACATGTACTTTCATGCGCGCGTCGGGTCCGGAGCTCTCTTTCTTTCAGGATTGACCAAACGATGTCGGTTTGTCTGTTCGAGCTAAGAATTGTTTTGCACGTTTAGAACATGCTAAAGCTTGATTCTGCAATTAGTTTGACCAGTTTAGTCGACATATAATGTCATTTTGAAGTTTTGATGCGCATCCACTAGAATTTTGGCTGCATTTCAGACTGAATTTATGGCGTTTGATAGCCCAAAGACACAGACTTGAAAACCAAACGCAGTTTTTGGTAAGTATGACTCCTTCCACGGCTTCTGATCGAAGAACATCAAAGGTAAGGAATATTTATGTGTAATTTTTGTGTTTCTGTGGACTCCAACATAGAGGAGACATAACACTAAAAGGGGCATTATAATTTTCACAGTATTATTCAAACTTCTTAGGATTACTGATGAGCGTTTTGGCCAGTCTGATATGTAGTAGGCCCACCCAATTCCTTCAAAAGCCACTTACAGACACACTGACCCTCTGTTGCTCAACCATTCAGTTCCAGCTGTAAATCTCTCTCAAATAGAAATTATTCTTTGGTCACACCTATCCATCTATAGTCTCTTAAATATTTCATTTTTCTCTCTTAAATCTCTTATTTTCTTTCTCTCTGAGCTGAGATGGGCATGTTAAGTACCTGTGATCGGTCCGAGCGCAATGCTCAAGATCATCAAATTTTTATTTCACCTTTATTTAACCAGGTAGGCTAGTTGAGAACAAGTTCTCATTTGCAACTGGACCTGTAAAAGCCAAGATAACATAGCAGTGAACAGACAACACAGAGTTACACATGGAGTAAACAATGTAAGTCAATAACACAGTAGAAAGAAATGGGCAGTCTATATACAATGTGTGCAAAGGCATGAGGAGGTGGGCGAATAATACAATTTTGCAGATTAACACTGGAGTGATAAATGATCAGATGGGCATGTACAGGTAGAGATATTGGTGTGCAAAGAGCAGAAAAGTAAATAAATAAAAACAATTATAAAAACAGTATAGAATGAGGTAGGTGAAAAAGGGTGAGCTATTTACCACTATAGACTATGTACAGCTGCAGCGATCGGTTAGCTGCTCGGATAGCTGATGTTTGAAGTTGGTGAGGGAGATAAAAGTCTCCAACTTCAGCGATTTTGCAATTCGTTCCAGTCACAGGCAGCAGAGTACTGGAACAGAAAGGCGGTAAATGGGGTGTTGGCTTTAGGGATGATCAGTGAGATACACCTGCTGGAGCGCGTGCTACGGATGGGTGTTGCCATCGTGACCCAGTGAACTGAGATAAGGCGGAGCTTTACCTAGCATGGACTTGTAAATGACCTGGAGCCAGTGGGTCTGGCGACGAATATGTAGTGAGGGCCAGCCGACTAGAGCATACAAGTCGCAGTGGTGGGTGGTATAAGGTGCTTTAGTGACAAAACGGATGGCACTGTGATAGACTGCATCCAGTTTGCTGAGTAGAGTGTTGGAAGCCATTTTGTGATGACATCATGAAATCGAGGATCGGTAGGATAGTCAGTTTTACTAGGGTAAGCTTGGCAGCGTGAGTGAAGGAGGCTTTGTTGCGGAATAGAAAGCCGACTCTGGATTTGATTTTGATTGGAGATGTTTGATGTGAGTCTGGAAGGAGAGTTTGCAGTCTAGCCAGACACCTAGGTACTTATAGATGTCCACATATTCAAGGTTGGAACCATCCAGGGTGGTGATGCTAGTCGGGCATGCGGGTGCAGGCAGCCGATCGGTTGAAAAGCATGCATTTGGTTTTACTCGCGTTTAAGGCAGTTGGAGGCCACGGAAGGAGTGCTGTATGGCATTGAAGCTCGTTTGGAGGTTTGATAGCACAGTGTCAATGACGGGCCAAAGTATATAGAATGGTGTCGTCTGCGTAGAGGTGGATCAGGGAATCGCCCAGCAAGAGCAACATCATTGATATACAGAGAAAGAGTCGGCCCGAAATTGAACCCTGTGGCACCCCATAGAGACTGCCAGAGGACCGGACAGCATGCCCTCTGATTTGACACACTGAACTCTGTCTGCAAAGTAATTGGTGAACCAGGCAAGGCAGTCATCCGAAAAACCGAGGGCTGTTGAGTCTGCCGATAAGAATTTGGTGATTGACAGAGTCGAAAGCCTTGGCGAGGTCGATGAAGACGGCTGCACAGTACTGTCTTTTATCGATGGCGGTTATGATATCATTTAGTACCTTGAGTGTGGCTGAGTGCACCCATGACCGGCTCGGAAACCAGATTGCACAGCGGAGAAGGTACGGTGGGATTCGAGATGGTCAGTGACCTGTTTGTTGACTTGGCTTTCAAGACCTTAGATAGGCAGGCAGGATGGATATAGGTCTATAGCAGTTTTGGGTCAGGGTGTCTCCTCCTTTGAAGAGGGGATGACTGCGGCAGCTTTCAATCCTTGGGGATCTCAGACGATATGAAAGAGAGGTTGAACAGGCTGGTAATAGGGGTTGCGACAATGGCGGCAGATAGTTTCAGAAATAAAGGGTCCAGATTGTCAAGCCCAGCTGATTTGTGCGGGTCCAGGTTTTGCAGCTCTTTCAGAACATCTGCTATCTGGATTTGGGTAAAGGAGAACCTGGAGAGGCTTGGGTGAGGAACTACGGGGGCGGAGCTGTTGGCCGAGGTTGGAGTAGCCAGGCGGAAGGCATGGCCAGCCGTTGAGAAGTGCTTATTGAAGTTTTCGATAATCATGGATTTATCGGTGGAGACCGTGTTTCTAGCCTCAGTGCAGTGGGCAGCTGGGAGGAGGTGCTCTTGTTCTCCATGGACTTCACAGTGTCCCAGAACTTTTTGGAGTTGGAGCTACAGGATGCAAACTTCTGCCTGAAGAAGCTGGCCTTAGCTTTCCTGACTGACTGCGTGTATTGGTTCCTGACTTCCCTGAACAGTTGCATATCACGGGGCTATTCGATGCTATTGCAGTCCGCCACAGGATGTTTTGTGCTGGTCGAGGGCAGTCAGGTCTGGAGTGAACCAAGGGCTGTATCTGTTCTTGGTTCTGCATTTTGAACGGGCATGCTTATCCAAAATGGTGAGGAAGTTACTTTTTAAAGAATGACCAGGCATCCTCAACTGACGGGATGAGGTCAATGTCCTTCCAGGATACACGGGCCAGGTCGATTAGAAAGGCCTGCTCACAGAATGTTTTAGGGAGCGTTTGACAGTGATGAGGGGTGGTCGTTTGACTGCGGCTCCGTGGCGGATACAGGCGATGAGGCAGTGATCGCTGAGATCCTGGTTGAAGACAGCGGAGGTATATTTGGAGGGCCAGTTGGTCAGGATGACGTCTATGAGGGTGCCCTTGTTTACAGAGTTAGGGTTGTACCTGGTGGGTTCCTTGATGATTTGCGTGAGATTGAGGGCATCTAGCTTAGATTGTAGGACTGCCGGTGTTAAGCATATCCCAGTTTAGGTCACCTAACAGGACAAACTCTGAAGCTAGATGGGGGCGATCAATTCACAAATGGTGTCAGGGCACAGCTGGGGAGCTGACGGGGTCGGTAGCAGGCGGCAACAGTGAGAGACTTGTTTCTGGAGAGAGTAATTTTCAAAATTAGTAGTTCAAACTGTTTGGGTATGGACCTGGAAAGTATGACATTACTTTGCAGGCTATCTCTGCAGTAGACTGCGACTCCGCCCCCTTTGGCAGTTCTATCTTGACGGAAGATGTTATAGTTGGGTATGGAAATCTCTGAATTTTGGTGGCCTTCCTGAGCCAGGATTCAGACACGGCAAGGACATCAGGGTTAGCAGAGTGTGCTAAAGCAGTGAGTAAAACAAACTTAGGGAGGAGGCTTCTGATGTTGACATGCATAAAACCAAGACTTTTTCGATCACAGAAGTCAACAAATGAGGGTACCTGGGGACATGCAGGGTGAAAGTGTTATGTTATTTAGAGGTATTCTTGGGTTCACAATGGTCCTTAAGTGGTAATGGTGGCCTACTTTAGTGGCCTTGAGTGTTGACATAACATAACATAAGGACAACCATCATTTTGATCATCCATTTTGGGTTCATAATGGTACTTACAGTACATAAAGTGCCCTGAAGTACTCTTATAACAGATTGTTTGAGCTGTAGCCTACTTTAGTAGCCTTGGGTGTTGTTAAAACTTGTACTCGAGAGTGAGTTTGACCCATAAGCGACCATGAGGTTTTGATCATCGCTTTGGAGGTCAAGTTACATCTGAGCCTTTCTTCTTTAGTTGTGGTTTGAGATAGTCAAGTGTACTCGAGGCGCTCTCCCTATACACTGAATATCAAACAACACAGCCAGGAAGGGAATTGGCTTTGTTGCAGGCAGGCAACGACTTGATTCATTTTCTCCAAACGCATTGGGATACGAACATGTGTGCCAACATTGGGGATTATCATAATTGATTTCAACAAAAGCTTTGCAGTGCATGTAGATTGGGGTTGGAAAAGTTGAGCAAATCCAAGACTTCCCATTCATCTCAATTCATTCATAGGGAAAATAATACATCTGAAATGATTTTCTTCTCCCCTTCCAAACAATAAAAGCTTTTAGGGAGGGAAGGGGGAGAAGAGATCATACAAAGTTTTTTGTTGTACTGTTAAATATTAAAGTTTAGCGTGTTTTCACGCTTCATTCGGCTAAATAATAGAAATAGCTTTGTGACCCACATATTGCTGCTGATGGAGGAGGGAGAGCATGAACAGCAGGGTTAAGAAAATCCATTATAAGACCTTGGAGAGGCAGCGAATCACAAAATAAAAATATACACTGCTCAAAAAAATAAAGGGAACACTAAAATAACACATCCTAGATATGAATGAATGAAATATTCTTATTAAATACTTTTTTCTTTACATAGTTGAATGTGCTGACAACAAAAATCACACAAAAATTATCAATGGAAATCAAATTTATCAACCCATGGAGGTCTGGATTTGGAGTCACACTAAAAATTAAAGTGGAAAACCACACTAGAGGCTGATCCAACTTTGATGTAATGTCCTTAAAACAAGTCAAAATGAGTCTCAGTAGTGTGCATGGCCTCCACGTGCCTGTATGACCTCCCTACAACGCCTGGGCATGCTCCTGATGAGGTGGCGGATGGTCTCTGAGGGATCTCCTCCCAGACCTGGACTAAAGCATCCGCCAACTCCTGGACAGTCTGTGGTGCAATGTGGCGTTGGTGGATGGAGCGAGACATGATGTCCCAGATGTGCTCAATTGGATTCAGGTCTGTGGAGCGGCGGGCCAGTCCATAGCATCAATGCCTTCCTCTTGCAGGAACTGCTGACACCTCCAGCCACATGAGGTCTAGCATTGTCTTGCATTAGGAGGAACCCAGGGCCAACCGCACCAGCATATGGTCTCACAAGGGTCTGAGGATCTCATCTCACCCACCGCCAAACCGGTCATGCTGGAGGATGTTGCAGGCAGAAGAACGTTCTCCACGGCGTCTCCAGACTCTGTCATGTCAGTCACAGGTGCTCAGTGTGAACCTGCTTTCATCTGTGAAGAGCACAGGGCGCCAGTGGCGGATTTGCCAATCTTGGTGTTCTCTGGCAAATGCCAAACATCCTGCACGGTGTTGGGCTGTAAGCACAACCCCCACCTGTGGACGTCGGGCCCTCATACCACCATCATGGAGTCTGTTTCTGACCGTTTGAGCAGACACATGCACATTTGTGGCCTGCTAGGAGGTCATTTTGCAGGGCTCTGGCAGTGCTCCTCCTGCTCCTCCTTGCACAAAGGCAGAGGTAGTGGTCCTGCTGCTGGGTTGTTGCCCTCCTATGGCCTCCTCCACGTCTCCTGATGTACTGGCTTGTCTCCTGGTAGCGCCTCCATGCTCTGGACACTACGCTGACAGACACAGCAAACCTTCTTGCCACAGCTCGCATTGATGTGCCATCCTGGATGAGCTGCACTACCTGAGCCACTTGTGTGGGTTGTAGACTCCGTCTCATGCTACTACTAGAGTGAAAGCACCGCCAGCATTCAAAATTGACCAAAACATCAGCCAGGAAGCATAGGAACTGAGAATTGGTCTGTGGTCACCACCTGCAGAACCACTCCTTTATTGGGGATGTCTTGCTAATTGCCTATAATTTCCACCTATTGTCTATTCCATTTGCACAACAGCATGTGACATTTATTGTCAATCAGTGTTGCTTCCTAAGTGGACAGTTTGATTTCACAGAAGTGTGATTGACTTGGAGTTACATTGTGTTTTTAAGTGTTCCCTTTATTTTTGTGAGCAGTGTATATTTCTCTGGTTGCATTTGTATATTTTCTCTTTTCTTCGTTTCATATTACAACCAATTCACCTTTAAAGCACTAAACAAATAGCAAAATAGCTGTTGGGGATAGGGCAGAATACTGTAATAGTAAACAGAAAAGAAATCTGTCAAAATTGCTAATATATGCATATAATAATTATTGAATAGAAAACACTCTAAAGCTTCTAAAACCGTTCAAATTATGTCTGTATGTAAAGCAGAACTCTCAGGGCAGCCATTCTCCCAAACTCTCTCTTGTCATCAGAAAAGTTGGGCCAACTTTGACGTCATCGCCCCCACCCTTCCCAACCAGCTACGGATCTGGGAACAGTTTCTATCCCTTCAGCGCGATGTCTCGTTTCAATGGGGGCGTTTCATTGTGAGAATTGCGCGCTTCCTCGCCTTTTGGCGGGCTGAAACAACCGGGTCAGCGAAAATACATGTACTTTCATGCGCGCGTCGGGTCCGGAGCTCTCTTTCTTTCAGGATTGACCAAAGCGATGTCGGTTTGTCTGTTCGAGCTAAGAATTGTTTTGCACGTTTAGAACATGCTAAAGCTTGATTCTGCAATTAGTTTGACCAGTTTAGTCGACATATAATGTCATTTTGAAGTTTTGATGCGCATCCACTAGAATTTTGGCTGCATTTCAGACTGAATTTGTCGCGTTTGATAGCCCAAAGACACAGACTTGAAAACCAAACGCAGTTTTTGGTAAGTATGACTCCTTCCACGGCTTCTGATCGAAGAACATCAAAGGTAAGGAATATTTATGTGGTAATTTTTGTGTTTCTGTGGACTCCAACATAGAGGAGACATAATGCTAATGTCTGAGCGCCGTCTCATATTATAGCCTAGTGAACAAATTCTGTAACGTTAAAAGTAAATGTAACACAGCGGTTGCATTAAGAAGAAGTGTATCTTTCTATCTATATGTAGAACATGTATATTTAGTCAAAGTTCATGATGTGTATTGCTTGTTATCTGACGTTATCTGGCGGAGCTATCATCATTTCTCCGGACATTTGAGTAGCATTTTTTCAACTTGGCGTCATTGTAAACAGAGATTTATGGATATAAATAGCATATTATTAAAAAAAACATAAATGTACTGTGTAACATGTCCTATTACTGTCATCTGATGAAGATTTTCAAAAGGTTAGTGAATTATTTTTCTTTTAATCCTGCGTTTGTTGATTGCATTTTTTGTTCAACATGGCTATTCAAATGAGCTGTGTCTTTGGTGGTGGTTTGACATAAATATGTGCTATGTTTTCGCCGTAAACCATTTTAGAAATCTGACTTGCTGGGTAGATGAACAAGGTGTTTATCTTTCAATTGAGCTATTGGACTTGTTAATGTGTGGAGGTTAAATATTTCTAAGAATATTTTTGCGATCCATGCGCCACGTTCCAGCTGAACGTGGGAGGGGTCGTTCCCAAATGGGAACCACTCCCGATAACAGGTTTTAAATCACACATACAGTTGAGATGAACTTACATTGATAATAATCTGGACAGACACCCATCACATTGACAGCATGTCACAGCCATGACAACACAATATGATAAATGTACCAGAGAATAGAAACACAGTGAAGCTTACTTGAGTCCTGACAACTTGCATTAGCCGTCAGAGTTAATGCTTATGCTTTAGCTCAGCGGGCCTACACAGTCGGTCAAAAACTTACAGGGATTTGTCAGGAAATTGTCCGTCTAGCAATGCCATCTTTGGCTACAATTTGGGGACAAAATATTCAACAAAACCTCATAGTTTAGTCTTAGTCTTTATAATTGGGTTCATTCAATGTTACGACAGACATATTACTTCACATCCTTTAAGAGACAAGACCCAAATGAGTTATCAGGCTCCAGTATCTCACTTCAATCAATTCATTCTCCTCTCGGTTAGTTGTGAACACCACAAGCTGGGTGTGTGAGGGCCCCTCTCTTCATAATTACATCATCACGTTGACAAAATGGAGAAAGATGACACCACTACACCTGGTTTTATCTCGATTGTGTCATCAAACATGAAATAGTAGAAATAGCTTTTCTTTTCTAATTTTGTCAGCCCGCATCGACCTGTTTCTCCCTCCTTCACTTCTCTCTGCTGCCTTCTTTCTCTACCAAGGATACGACGGGAATATTGCACAGTTGCTTTTCTGATGACTCTCTTTTGCACACAGGGAGAAGCCCTGTAGAGTATTCTTTATTAGCCAGAGCGTATGCTCGTGTTCCGAGTAGTCACTGTTGATACAATTATGTTTTTCCCCCCATAGATTAATCATGGAATGCAATCTATGTTAATGGGTTGGCAAAATTCTAAAAAATGAATATTGAAAAAAAGCAGTTTTTTTCCCCTCTCACAAGCATATCTGCTACTTTTAGAGAAAATGTTTTCGCAATGTGGCCCAGGTTAACCTTATGCCCTTTATCCTTACCCATCAAATGTATACCAAAATGTTGTTGTCCAGACCAACATAGAGCCATCTGAGGAACAGTGCTTTGGGTTGCCTCACAAAGCCTGAGTAGGGTTGGTCCACTATGCCCTGTGGCCCATTACCTTGTTTTGTATGCAGTAGGTACAAATTATGGGATATTACTTCATGATTCTATGACAATATTGATGACTAGCCAATAGCCTACAGATTATGAATGCTTTCACAGGAAACCTTCTAGTGTTCAGCGAAATAACAACACAATGTCAAATACAGGTAGCCTAGTCAAATAATTAACATCCAATCACATTAACCGTTACTCTCTCGCGGGATTTCCACTAACGGTCCGTATGTAGCCAAACATAGCTGCTGCTCATGTTGGTATCTGTACTGATGGCGCAAAAGCCATGACAGGGAGACATAGTGGAGTGGTAATGCGCGTGCAAGCAGCTGCTCCCGACGCCACTTGGGTACACTGCAGCATCCACAGAGATGCCCTTGCTGCCAAGGGAATGCCTGACAGCTTGGAATACATTTTGTACACTACAGTGAAAATGGTTAACTTTGTTAAATCAAGGCCCCTGAACTCTCGTGTTTTTTTCTGCATTATGCAATGATATGGACAGCGACCATGTAACACTTTTACAACATACAGAAGTGCACTGGTTAACAAGGGACAAAGTATTGACACGTTATTTTGAATTGAGAGACAAGCTTAAAGTTTTCTTTACTGGCCATAATTTTCACTTGTCTGACCGCTTGCATGATGATGAGTTTCTCACACGACTGGCCTATCTGGGTGATGTTTTTTCTCGCCTGAATGATCTGAATCTAGGATTCCAGGGACTCTCTGCAACTATATTCAATGTGTTGGATAAAATTGAGGCTATGATTAACAAGTCGGAGCTCTTTCTGTCTGCATTAACAAGGACAACACACAGTTGTATTATTTTTTTTGTGTATAAATAAACTCAAGCTTACGGACAATGTCAAATGTGATATAGCGTAGCAGCTGAGTGAGCTGGGTGCACAATTACACAGGTACTTTCCCGAAATGGACGACACAAACAACTGGATTTATTATTCCTTTCATGCTCTGCCTCCAGTCTACTTCACGATATCTGAACAAGAGAGCCTCATCGAAATTGCAACAAGCGTTTCTGTGAAAATGTCATTTAATCAGAAGCCACTGCCAGATTTCTGGATAGGGCTGCCCTCCAGAGTTTCTTGTCTTGGCAAATCCCACTATTAAGATACTGATGTCCTTGGCAACTACGTACCTATGTGAGAGTTTATTCTCGGCCTTCACTAGCATGAAAACTAAATACAGGCACAGACTGTGACTGAGACTCTCTCAATACAACCCAACATTGCAGAGTTACGTGTGTCCTTTCAAGCACACCCTTCTCATTAAGTTATTCACCATTTTTTATTAACAAATAAGGTTTTATTTGTAAGATGGCTAAATAAAGAGCAAAATCCTTGATTATTATAATATTATTATTTGTGACCTGTTCCTTTAAGAGCTCTTTGTCACTTCCAAAGAGCCGGGTTGTTTCAAAAACTCACACTCATTCTTATGTTTAATAAATGTATCGTATAGTGTGTGTGTGGCAGGTTTACAATGATGGCAAGAAACAACATTTGAGAGTACGCTGACCCTGGTGCTAGATGGGGTACGCAGTTGGAGGTTGAATGTTTGAAGGGGTATGGGAACCACTACTCTACACCATATAAACAAAAGTATGTGGACACCCCTTTCAAATGAGTGATTTGGCTATTTCAGCCACACCTGTTGACAAACATGGCAGTAGAATGGTCTTACTGAAGAGCTCAGTGACTTTCAACGTGGCACTGTCATAGGACATCACCTCTCCAACAAGTCAGTTTGTCAAATTTCGTCTGTCCTCAGTAGCAACATACACTACCGAGTTCGAAACTGCCTCTGGAAGCAATGTCAGCACAAGAACTGTTTGACGGAAGCTTCATGAAATGAGTTTCCATGGCCGAGCAGCCACACACAAGCCTAAGATCACTATGTGCAATACCAAGCGTTGGCTGGAGTGGTGTAAAGCTCACCGCCATTGGACTCTGGAGTAGAGGAAACGTGTTCTCTGGAGTGATGAATCATGCTTCACGTTATGGCAGTCCGATGGATGAATCTGGGTTTAGCGGATGCTAGGAGAACGCTACCTGCCCGAATGCATAGTGCCAACTGTACAGTTTGGTAGAGGAGGAATAATGGTCTGGGACTGTTTTTCATGGTTCAGGCTAAGCCCAGCATACAATGACATTCTAGACGATTCTGTGCTTCCAACTTTGTGGTAACAGTTTGGGAAGTCCCTTTCCTGTTTCAGCATGACAATGCACCCGTGCACAAAGCGAGGTCCATACAGAAATGGTATGTCGAGATCGGTGTGGAAGAACTTTACTGGCCTGCACAGAGCCCTGACCTCAACAACCCCATCGAACACCTTTTGGATGAATTTGAAAGCCGACTGCGAGCCAGGCCTAATCGCCCAACATCAGTGCCCGATCTCACTAATGCTCTTACGGCTGAATGGAAACAAGTCCCCGCAGCAATGTTACAACTAGTACTTTTGGGTGTCAGGAAAAATGTATGAAGTAAAAAGTTTGTGATTTTCTTTAGGAATTTATTGGAATAAAAGTAAAAGTAATCAAAAATATAAATAGTAAAGTAAGGTACAGATGCCCCCCCAAAAAAACACACCAGCCCAGAACCTCCACATCCGGTTTCCTTACCTGCAGGATTGTCTCAGGGGGGAGGGAGGATGCCGTTTGGCAAACACCAAGTGGACTGTCAAGTGCGCTTGAGACATCTGTGGCGATGTCTTGTGTGACAAAACTGCACATTTTAAAGTGGGCTTTTATTGTCCCCAGCACAAGGTGCACCTGTGTAATGATCATGCTCTTTAATCAGCGTCTTGATATGTCACACCTATTAGGTGGATGGATTATCTTGGCAAATGAGAAGTGCTCACTAACAGGGATATAAACAAATTTTGCACAGCATTTGAGAGAAATAAATAAACTTGGTGCCGATGGAAACATTTCTGTGATTTTCTATTTTAGCTCATGAAACATGGGACCAACACTTTACATGTTGCGTTTATATTTTTTCTTCAGTGTGTGTGTATATATAGTCTGAGCACTGATGGAGTGATTGTGCGTTCCTGGTGTAACTTGGGCCGTTGTTGTTGCCATCCTGTACCTGTCCCGCAGGTATGATGTTTGGATGTACCGATCCTGTGCAGGTGTTGTTACACGTGGTCTGCGCTGCGAGGACGATCAGCTGTCCGTCCTGTCTCCCTGTAGCGCTGTCTTATGCGTCTCACAGTACGGACATTGCAATTTATTGCCCTGGCCACAACTGCAGTCCTCATGCCTCCTTGCAGCATGCCTAAGGCACGTTCACACAGATGAGCTGGGACCCTGGGCATCTTTCTTTTGGTGTTTTTCAGAGTCAGTAGAAAGGCCTCTTTAGTGTCCTAAGTTTTCATAACTGTGACCTTATTTGCCTACCGTCTGAAAGCTGTTAGTGTCTTAACAACCGTTCCACAGGTGCATGTTCATTAATTGTTTATGGTTCATTGAACAAGCATGGGAAACAGTGTTTAAACCCTTCACAATGAAGATCTGTGAAGTTATATCGACTTGACAAATTATCTTTGAAAGACAAGGTCCTGAGAAATGTTTCTTTTTTTGCTGAGTATGTGTGTATGTATGTATGTATGTATGTATGTATGTATGTATGTATGTATGTATGTATGTATGTATGTATGTACAGCGTATCACAAAAGTGAGTACACCCCTCACATTTTTGTAAACATTTGAGTATATCTTTTCATGTGACAACACTAAAGAAATGACACTTTGCTACAATGTAAAGTAGTGAGTGTACAGCTTGTATAACAGTACATTTGCTGTCCCCTCAAAATAACTCAACACACAGCCATTAACCTCTAAACCGCTGGCAACAAAAGTGAGTACACCCCTAAGTGAAAATGTCCAAATTGGGCCCAAAGTGTCAATATTTTCTGTGGCCACCACCATTTTCCAGCACTGCCTTAACCCTCTTGGGCATGGAGTTCAGCAGAGCTTCACAGGTTGCCACTGGAGTCCTCTTCCACTCCTCCATGACGACATCACGGAGCTGGTGGATGTTGCACTCCTCCACCTTCCGTCTGAGGATGCCCCACAGATGCTCAATAGGGTTTAGGTCTGGAGACATGCTTGGCCAGTCCATCACCTTTACCCTCAGCTTCTTTAGCAAGGCAGTGGTCGTCTTGGAGGTGTGTTTGGGGTCGTTATCATGTTGGAATACTGCCCTACGGCCCAGACTCCGAAGGGAGGGGATCATTCTCTGCTTCAGTATGTCACAGTACATGTTGGCATTCATGGTTCCCTCAATGAACTGTAGCTCATGAACTCATGCAGCCCCAGACCATGACACTCCCACCACCATGCTTGTCTTTGTACTCCTCACCTGGTTGCCGCTACATACGCTTGACACCATCTGAATAAGTTTATCTTGGTCTCATCAGACCATAGGACATGGTTCCAGTAATCCATGTCCTTAGTCTGCTGTCTTCAGCAAACTGTTTGCGGGCTTTCTTGTGCATCATCTTTAGAAGAGGCTTCCTTCTGGGACGACAGCCATGCAGACCTATTTGATGCAGTGTACGGCGTATGGTCTGAGCACTGACAGGCTGACCCCCACCCCTTCAACCTCTGCAGCAATGCTGGCAGCACTCATACGTCTATTTCCCAAAGACAACCTCTGGATATGATGCTGAGCACGTGCACTTAACTTCTTTGGTCGACCATGGCGAGGCCTGTTCTGAGTAGAACCTGTCCAGTTAAACCGCTGTATGGTCTTGGCCACCGTGCTGCAGCTCAGTTTCAGGGTCTTGGCAATCTTCGTATAGCCCAGGCCATCTTTATGTAGGGCAACAATTATTTTTTTCAGATCCTCAGAGAGTTCTTTGCCATGAGGTGCCATGTTGAACTTCCAATGACCAGTCAGTATGAGGGAGTGTGAGAGCGATGACACCAAATTTAACACACCTGCTCCCCATTCACACCTGAGACCTTGTAACACTAACGAGTCACATAACACTGGGGAGGGAAAATGGCTAATTGGGCCCAATTTGGACATTTTCACTTAGGGGTGTACTCACTTTTGTTGCCAGCGGTTTAGACATTTAGACAGTGTGGTCACATGAAAAGATATACTCAAATATTTACAAAAATGTGAGGGGTGTACTCACTTTTGTGATATAATGTGTATATATATATATATACGTGTGTGTGTGTGTGTATATACAGTTTATGTGCTATGCATATCTTCATGTCTCAGGCAAGGTTACTCACCACACCAACTGTCAAATCCAGTACACTCAGAATGTGATATGTGATTCAGGGACAGACCCACAACTAAACAGTAGACATGATACTCTTAATCACCTGGGTGAGAGCTCCAGACATCTCATACTGTGAGAGAAATACAGAACTGAACTTGTAGTCTGGGTTCAGTCGTTTTTACTGCAGAGAAATAGGTTGCAGTACTTCTGAGCTGTGGGGGGTTTTGGCGGCTGTGGCAGACTGTGTGACTCTGAGGCTGTGATTTACTCTGCATTTAGGGAGTGGGAAGAAAGAGAAGAATATGGCCCTATGGAACAAAAAGCGTCTTTAAAATAGACACTGATTAAAGTATTTTGCTTCTGCTGGGAAGTACAGCTTTCTTTTCAAAGTCTCTTTAATGGGTGAAGAAAGGGGATGATCGAGACGACTTGAAAGGGAAACATTTCCACAGAGAGTTTGACTGAAAATACCGTAATGCCTTTATTATACTTTGTCACAGGAGGAGAAACTGAATAAGTATTTGGGACCGTACTTTTCTCATGGCGGTGTTTTAAAGCATTTTATATATATATATATATATGCCATTTAGCAGACGCTTTTATCCAAAGCGACTTACAGTCATGTGTGCATACATTCTACATATGGGTGGTCCCGGGGATCGAACCCACTACCCTGGCGTTACAAGCGCCATGCTCTACCAACTGAGCTACAGAAGGACCACATTTTGAAATGGAAAACGAAAACACAAGTCTAATTGGACAGGTAGATAACACTGATGGATAGTAATGTCCCCGTTTTGGAGTCTTCTGTTTCTTATCGACTAAACACAACCCTGTTATAGTAGATGTGATCATGCCTGGGTTGATGCTCTTGAAGGATCTCACTTCTGAGTTCCAAATCCACCCCTAGGCCCTAACCCCTTTGTCCCTAGCCACTCGGCACACCTGTATATCTGAAGTGATTGGATATGCAATTTGGCAAATATTTTAAGAAGGCAAGATTAAGCTATTATAATGATTATTTTACTATTATTATTCTATTAGTCCTTTTGTTATCATTACATTTCTTCAAACCTCGCAGATCTACACAAGTTCCTATGAGGACGTAGGGGCTGGGAGTTGATTTGGAAGTCAGAGGTGAAACATGCAGAACGCCGCATGTAGAACAAATAGATCCAATATGATTACTTGAGAGACAATCCTATCTGTTCTACACAATACATTTCTATCTTCATGTTGTGTAAGTGTTGCACCATTCTGAACAGGACCCTCCTGAACTTTGTGAAAATGTTGCTGACTCCTCCCCATGTGTCTAGCCACTCCAAGCACATCCTCCCTTATTAGCCATGCACATACAGTAGCATTGTTGCTCAGGGCTAACAGGCAGACACTATAGCAGTAGGCCCACTCTTCCTGCATGGAACTCTGACACCACTGGGTGGTGCTACCGCACTCTGGGTTTCTCCCTCTGCAGTGTGTCTCTCTCGCTCTCCTGTCTCTCTGGCTTGATACCTATTATTTTTTTCTCTCTGTCTCTCTGTCTCTCTGTCTCTGTCTCTCTGTCTCTCTCTCTCTCTCTCTCTCTCTCTCTCTCTCTCTCTCTCTCTCTCTCTCTCTCTCTCTCTCTCTCTCTCTCTCTCTCTCTCTCTCTCTCAATTCAAGGGCATTATTGGCATGGAATATGGCAATATGTTTACATTGCCAAAGCAAGTGACATAGAGAGCAAACAATACATTTTTTTATAGTAAACATTACACTTACAAATGTTCCAAAATAACAAATACATTTCAAATGTCATATTATGTATATATACAGTGTTGTAAAGATGTGCAAATGATGTGAAAATAAAAAAAAACATAAAAATAGGTTGTATTTACAATGGTGTTGGTTCTTCACTGGTTGCCCTTTTATTGTGGCAACAGGTCACAAATCGTGCTGCTGTAATTGCACACTGTGATATTTCACCTAATAGATATGGGAGTTGATCCAAATTTGATTTATTTTAAAATGATGTGTGTGTCTGTGTAATCTGAGGCAAATATGCGTCTCTAGTATGGTCATACATTTGGGAGGAGGTTTTGAAGTGCAGCTCAGTTTCCACCTCATTTTGTGAGCAGTGTGCACATAGCCTTTCTTCTCTTGAGAGCCAGGTCTGCCTTCGGCAGCCTTTCTCAATAGCAAGGCTATACTCACTGAGTCTGTACATAGTCAAATATGTTTAGGGCCAAATAGCATTCTAGTTTGAATTGTGTTTTCATAAATTCTTTCCATTGTAGTTTTTTTTCATGATTTTCTTGGGTCTAATTGTGTTGCTGTCCTGGGGCTCTGTTCACAAACACAAACAGACCACAAAAGACAGATGTCTTTTATACTGATAACAAGTTCAAACAGGTGCCATTAAAACAGGTAACGAGTGGAGGACAGAGGAGCCTCTTGAAGAAGAGGTCTGTGAGAGCCAGAAATCTTGCTTGTTTGTAGGTGACCAAATACTTATTTTCCACCATAATTTGCAAATAAATTCATAAAAAATCCTACAATGTGATTTTCTGGATTTATTTTCTCATTTTGTCTGTCATAGTTTAATTGTACCTATGATGAAAATTACAGGCCTCTCTCAAGTGGGAGAACTTGCACAATTGGTGGCTGACTAAATACTTTTTTGCCCCACTGTATGTATATCTGTCTGTCTGTCTTGGACAGTTGTCCAGAACAGCTGATGCTCTCATGCATGTTTCAGTGTCACTTGTCTTGAATCAAGTATAGAAATGATTTAGCTCATCTGGTAGGCTCGTGTCACTGGGCAGCTCTCGGCTGTGCTTCCCTTTGTAGTCTGTAATAGTTTGCAAGTCCTGCCACATCCGACGAGCGTCGGAGCCGTCGTAGTACGATTTGCTCTTTGACCTGTATTGATGCTTTGCCTGTCTGATGGTTCATCGGAGGGCATAGCGGGATTTCTTATAAGCTTCCGGGTTAGAGTCCCACTCTTATAACCTGCCCAGGGACTGAAGTTGAAAATTAGCCGGCTGGCTAAAACCTGCACTTTTACTGAAATGTTGATTAATGTGCACTGTCCCTGTAAAAATAAAATAAACTCAACTCAATAAACTTAACTCCTTGAAAGTGGCAGCTCTACCCTTTAGCGGATGTTGCCTGTAATTCATGGCTTCTGGTTGGGGTATGTACGTACGGTCACTGTGGGAACAACGTCATCAATACACTTACTGATGAAGCCAATTACTGATGTGGTGTACTCCTCAATGCCACCGGAAGAATCACGGAACATATTCCAGTCTGTGCTGGCAAAACAGTCCTGTAGTTTAGCATCTGCTTCATCTGACCACTTTTTTATAGGCCGCGTCACTGGTGCTTCCACATTTAATTTTTGCTTGTAAGCAGGAATCAGTAGGACAGAATTATGGTCAGATTTGCCAAATGGAGGGCGAGGGAGAGCTTTGTATGGGTCTCTGTGTGTGGAGTAAAGGTGGTCTAGAGTTTTTACCCCTCTGGTTGCATATCTAACATGCTAAAGAAATTAGGCAAAACTGATTTAAGTTTCCCTGCATTAAAGTCCCTGGCCACTAGGAGCGCCGCCTCTGGATGAGCATTTTCCTTTTTGCTTATGGCGGAATACAGCTCATTGAGTGCGGTATTAGTGCCAGTGTCAGTCTGTGGTGGTATGTAGACAGCTACAACAAATACAGTTGAAAACTCTCTAGGTAGATAGTGTGGTCTACAGCTTATCATGAGATACTCTACCTAAGGCGAGCAAAACCTCGAAACGTCCTTAGATATCGTGCACCAGCTGTTATTTACAAATATGCATAGGCCCCCGCCCCGTGTCTTACCAGAGGCTGCTGTTCTATCCTACCGATAGAGTGTATAACCAGCTATATGTTATTAATGTCGTCGTTCAGCCGCGACTCGGTGAAACATAAAATATTCAATTTTTTTTATGTCCCATTGGTAGGATATACATGCTTTCACTTTGTCCCATTTATTTTCCAGCAATTGAACGTTAGCTAGCAGTACAGAGGGCAAAGGCAGATATGCACTAGTTATGTTGTCCTTTATGTAAGGCATGTCCTTTCTTCTCCTTTCATCTGCCATTTTTCCATGTTTTCATCTTTGCTAAAAGGTCAGCTATTAGGCTATACAGGAACACAGCATATGCCTAGTACTCTAGGATCAAGACCTAATCTGGATCAAAGATATGCTCAGCTTTTATCATGGTCACTAAACCTTCTGAATGTTTTAACGTCATTTGGAAAGTTGGTAGGCATGCTGTGTGTATGTTCGGATGAAGCCTGTGCTTAAAGCGTATTTACTCTTTGGGTGGTGATACTCTCTACATTTTAGGTCCCAGCGCTCATGGTATTTTAGAGCTTATATTATTCTATAAAAGGTGTCGGTACTACTTCTCTCGAGTAGTAGAACTGGCCCTGTTGAAGCACTGCATTCAACTCGCAATGAAAAATCCTGCAAAGTTCATATGTCACACGATGATCAGAGTGTCAAATATTGACCAGCGTCGCAAGACAGGCCTCACGGGAGGGGGCTTTTTAGCAATGGCGCCCCTAACAAATCACATCAACGCTCATGGTGCCCTCTGTGTGTTCCATGACACAGACTGGCACCGCCATCTATCCCTCTCTGTCCTTACCAGCATGCCAATAGATAAGCACCAGGGTGCAAAGGTCATTCCCATCATCTTTACGATTCCCCTGGCATGTGACGGCAAGCCCATGTCTGTCCTCCTGTCAGTAGCTTACCCAGAAATGTATTGCTAGATGGCTTGCAGAAATTTGTGTGGGCCCCAATAATATATATAGAATATAGAAGCACAGTGACATACACTGAGTGTACATAACATGAAATACACCTGCTCTTTCCATGACATAGAGTGACCAGGTGAATCCAGATGAAAGCTAAGATCCCTTATTGATGTAAATCCACTTCAATCAGTGTAGATGAAGGGGAGGAGACAGGTTAAAGATGCATTTTCAAGCCTCGAGACAAATGAGACACAAATTGTGTATGTGTGCCATTCAGAGGGTGAATGGGCAAGACAAAGATGTATGTGCCTTTGAACAGATTATGGTAGTAGGTGCCGGGCGCACCGGTTTGTGTCACGGAATTGCAATCCTGCCGGGTTTTCACGCTCAACAGTTTCTCGAGTGTATCAAGAATGGTCCGTCACCAAAGAACATCCAGCCAACTTGACACAACTGTGGGGAAGCATCGGAGTCAGTACTCTTTGCCTGCCTGGTTGGCTGGCTGGGAACTAGTTGTCATTTCACCAGAAGGGTCAGCCCCCAACACTGTGGTTTTATTAGCAGAAGTAGAACAATAGAACCTTAGCAGAAGAAAAGCAGTCTCCCTTGCATTGAGTCTAACTGCCCCAAGCCGTGTTGTCTCTGGGACAGTAATGGGTTGCGTGTGTAATTGTGCTTCGGTCAAACATGGATTCTCTATGTTAGGAATTCTCCCCCTACCTCTGTTGTGTTGGGGAAGTGTCACCCAGCCACTGTGTGTAGAATGAAAGCTCTGGGCTCGACATCCCTTCCATTTTGGGGTCTGTATAAAAAGCGCCACAGTGTAAAGTTTTTCTAATTACCATACCTGACTTTGTGCCAATGTTTCGCTGGAGCATTTTAAAATAAATATACACTCCTGCATTCAAATGAGCTTTCATCTGTTCACTCGAGCTGGGCATTTCCAACAGTTTCTTTCTGTTTTCTGTGAGAAAACAGATCCCTTCACGTTATTCTTGTTGTGCTTTCGTAATGAACTCCTCAGTGGTTTAGAAAGGTCACAACAAAAAACAACGTGAAGGGATCTCTGTTCTGTGTAACAACAAAAATACACACTGTCCTCCCCCATGCTTAGCGTGTCTCCCCAATCAGCCGTCACTCCGCCTGGTTGTTAGGCCGTCCCGGGCTGCCTGAGATGACAGGTAATGGACAGGGCCTGGGTTCTACTATGTGTCTGGCTGGATCTGGTCAGCTGGCTGATAAAGAGGCTTGTCTCTGAGGCTTAATGCCCAGCTAGCGCTCTCTCTCTTTTTGTTTGTCTGTCTCGTTCTCTCTGTCGATCTCTCCTTCTCTCTATCTCTCTAGTTCTCTCTCATTCTGTCTATCTCTTGTTCTCTCTGTCTATCAATTTAATTCAAGGGCTTTATTGGCATGGGAAACATACAGTGGGGAGAACAAGTATTTGATACACTGCAGATTTTGCAGGTTTTCCCACTTACAGAGCATGTAGAGGTCTGTCATTTTTATCATAGGTACACTTCAACTGGGAGAGACGGAATCTAAACATTTTTTTAAATCCCGAAAATCACATTATATGA
Source organism: Oncorhynchus keta (assembly GCF_023373465.1). Taxonomy (NCBI): domain Eukaryota; kingdom Metazoa; phylum Chordata; class Actinopteri; order Salmoniformes; family Salmonidae; genus Oncorhynchus; species Oncorhynchus keta. Next base: position 23,794 of record NW_026289108.1, on the reverse strand, counting down.
TTTTTAAGTAATTAATTAGCATTTTATTGCATGACATAAGTATTTGATACATCAGAGAAGCAGAACTTAATATTTGGTACAGAAACCTTTATTTGCAATTACAGAGATCATACATTTCCTGTATTTCTTGACCAGGTTGCACACACTGCAGCAGGGATTTTGGCCCACTCCTCCATACAGACCATCTCCAGATCCTTCTGGTTTCGGGGCTGTAGCTGGGCAATACGGACTTTCAGCTCCATCCAAAGATTTTATATTGGGTTCAGGTCTGGAGACTGGCTAGGCCACTCCAGGACCTTGAGATGCTTCTTATGGAGCCACTCCTTAGTTGCCTTGTCTGTGTGTTTTGGGTCGTTGTCATGCTGGAAGACCCAGCCACGACCCATCTTCAATGCTCTTACTGATGGAAGGAGGTTGTTGGCCAAGATCTCGTGATACATGGCCCCATCCATCCTCCCCTCAATACGGTGTAGTCGTCCTGTCCCCTTTGCAGAAAAGCATCCCCAAAGAATGATGTTTCCACCTCCATGCTTCACAGTTGGGATAGTGTTCTTGGGGTTGTACTCATTCATCTTCATCCTCCACACACAGCGAGTGGAGTTTAGACCAAAAAGCTCTATTTTTGTCTCATCAGACCACATATGACCTTCTCCAATTCCTCCTCTGGATCATCCAGATGGTCATTGGCAAACTTCAGACAGGCCTGGACATGCGCTGGCTTGAGCAGGGGGACCTTGCGTGCGCTGCAGGATTTTAATCTATGACGGCGTAGTGTGTTACTAATGGTTTTCTTTGAGACTGTGGTCCCAGCTCTCTTCAGGTCATTGACCAGGTCCTGCCGTGTAGTTCTGGGCTGATCCCTCACCTTCCTCATGATCATTGATGCCCCACGAGGTGAGATCTTGCATGGAGCCCCAGACCGAGGGTGATTGACCGTCATCTTGAACTTCTTCCATTTTCTAATAATTGCGCCAACAGTTGTTGCCTTCTCACCAAGCTGCTTGCCTATTGTCCTGTAGCCCATCCCAGCCTTGTGCAGGTCTACAGTTTTTATCCCTGATGTCCTTACACAGCTCTTTGGTCTTGGCCATTGTGGAGCGGTTGGAGTCTGTTTGATTGGGTGTGTGGACAGGAGTCTTTTATACAGGTAACAAGTTCAAACAGGGCAGTTAATACAGGTAATGAGTGGAGAACAGGAGGGCTTCTTAAAGAAAACTAACAGGTCTGTGAGTGAATTCTTACTGGTTGGTCAAATACTTATGTCATGCAATAACATTCAAATTAACGACTTAAATATCATACAATGTGATTTTCTGGATTTTTGTTTTAGATTCCGTCTCTCACAGTTGAAGTGTACCTATGATAAAAATGACAGACCTCTACATGCTTTCTAAGTAGGGAAACCTGCAAAATTGGCAGTGTATCAAATACTTGTTCTCCCACTGTATGTTAACATTGCCAAACCAAGTGAAGTAGATAATACACAAAAGTGAAATAATCAATACAAATTAACAGTATAGATTACACTCATAGATGTTCCAAAAGAATAAAGACTTTTCAAATGTCATATTATGTATATATAGATAATATATACACTACCGTTCAAAAGTTTGGGGTCACTTAGAAATGTCCTTGTTTTTGAAAGAAAAGCAAAAGTCTACATACGCATACAGAGGCCCATTATCAGCAACCATAACTCCTGTGTTCCAATGGCACGTTGTGTTAGCTAATCCAAGTTTATCATTTCAAAAGGCTAGTTGATCATTAGAAAACCCTTTGCAATTATGTTAGCTCAGCTGAAAACTGTTGTTCTGATTAAAGAAGAAATAAAACTGGCCTTCTTTTGACGAGTTGAGTATCTGGAGCATCATCATTGTGGGTTTGATTACAGGCTCCAAATGGCCAGAAACAAAGCACTTTCTTCTGAAACTCGTCAATCTATTCTTGTTCTGAGAAATGAAGGCAATTACATGCGAGAAATTGCCAATAAACTAAAGAACTCGTACAACGCTGTATACTACTCCCTTCACAGAACATTCTGTCTCTAACCAGAATAGAAAGAGAAGTGGGAGGCCCCGGTGCACAACTGAGCAAGAGGACAAGTACATTAGGGCGTCTAGTTTGAGAAACAGACACCTCACAAGTCCTCAACTGGCAGCTTCATTAAATAGTGCCCGCAAAACACCAGTCTCAACATCAACAGGAGGCCAGCATCCCGGTGTCGCCTCTTCACTGTTGACATTGACACTGGTATTTTGCGGGTACTATTTAATGAAGCTTCCAGTGATCTGATCAATTTGATGTTATTTTAATGAACATGTTTTTTTTTGCTTTTCATTCAAAAACAAGGACATTTCTAAGTGACCAAAACACCTTTGAACAGTAGTGTATATATCTATCTCTCTCTGTCTCTCATTCTTTCTCTCTCGTTCTCTCTGTCTTTCTCTCCCGTTCTCTCTCTCTCTCCTCGTTCTTTCTCTCATTCTCTCTGTCTTTCTCTCTTGTTCTCTGTCTGTCTGTCTCTGTGTCTTCCTAAGCCTCTTTGTCTCTGTGTCTTCCTCCTCTCTGTCACACAAAAACAACCCTCAGTCACCCTGAACCAGTCTTGTTAGAAAACACTTCTATTTTCAGTGGCTGGGTGGCTGATGGGATAGACAAACCTTCCAATTGTGTATCATTTCACTCGCCTTTAAAATGTTCTCTTCCCTACTGAACTCAACCCTGGTGTATACGCTGTCCATTTGTACTTCCAGTATGTTGGTTGTGTGACGGGAGTTTAATGGAAATGTAGGCATGAACCATGTTTCATGTGTTGCTGCATGTTGGTTATGGAAACAGTCATCGTTCATCACAGGTGGGTTGTCTTTCACCAATCAATCACTTAATTCTGGTAACTTACCCCAAAAATGCCCAGGTTTTCTATAAATCCTGGTCGGGGAATTCCTGGATTTCCTGCTTATTCTTGCCTGATTCCCGAAATCTTCCTTCTGGATGTCTAGAAAAGCTGGTATTTTTGGGGTAAAGTGACTGGAATTTTGAAACCTTCAACCATCAACAATTTGGCCACTTCATCCTGTACCTCCACATTCTGATTCTTGGGAAACATTACGATTCCAGACAATTCTTTATCAAACAACAACTCCTACATTGTTAAAGACAGAACACATCTGACAGAGAATTGATTTGTTTGCTGCAAATGTTCTATTCTGTCAGCTTAACTTGGTTCTGCTCATCTGTGCCCTCCAGAACAATTAGAGAGCTCCAGATTAGCACACAAATTATGCAATTACTTGAGAGTGGGCTGTTTATTTGGTTAGTCCTTCCAGTCCCCCATATCAATGAATTGAGTGACAAATTACCATCAATTAGGCTTAACAGTATCAATCTCTTGGTCTAATTTCAGACACTTAGCGGTAGATGGTAACAAGCCAATTAAATTGAGGAACCAGTCTTTTCAAACAAAGCATCCCAGTTCCAAGAGTATCACTAACACCCATGAGGTCAAGATATTTTGATTTGAATACATTTAGACTGGTTAGCCATAAACAACATGCTATAAAAATGTATGTGAAACAAAACAGCAAAGATATTATACTGTAAATTGCTTAGAACAAACATTGCAATGTAGCTTCTTCTCTTCTTTTCTTCAGTCTTTTCTATGATTTCCCACATCGTCAGACATCAAACATCACGAGGATATGTAGCATGTGCTTGTTGTCCTTTAGCTTTCAGCTTGATGTCCAACACCCCTTTCCCCAGTGTCCCTATAGAGATCCTATGATAGATTTACAGTAAATTACTTATTTTTCCCATCTACAAGCCAGGAATGTGCACCAGAGAAGTCCCACAATGCAATGAGGTATGGGGCTACTGGACAATCCACAGGTGGATTAGGCCTTGTTTAGCCTGTCAAGGGCCAGCCTAACTGATATTCATGTGGGCTGGTTGAGGGGGTGGTAGGCTGGTTACAATGGTTTAAATCCACCAGGCTGGGCGCACCTCCTCCTCTTGTGCTACACCACTCTCCAATGCCAGGGCTGTGTGATTAAGAGGGCTGGAGGCCCTATACCGACTGTGTTGTGAGACCTTAGAGTGGGATAGTTTGTTAGGGTTAGCATGGCTACTACTGTAGCCCATGTTCAGGTACATAGATTCCTCACACTGAGCTGAAAAACAACATGGTAAGAGGCGCTTGCAAAATTGTCTGCTAAATGGTATATATTTTTATGTTATAAAATGAATATGGAGTTAGTCCCCCCTTTGTTGCTATAACAGCCTCCACTTTTATGGGAAGGCTTTCCGATAGATGTTAGAACATTGCTGCTGGGACTTGTTTCCATTCAGCCCTGAGAGCATTAGTGAGGTCAGACACTGATGCTAGGCGATTAGGCTTGGTTTGCAGTCGACTTTCCAATTCATCCCAAAGGTATTCGATGGAGTTGAGGTCAGGGCTCTGTGCAGGCAAGTCAAGTTCTTCCACACCGATCACGACAAACAATTTCTGTGTGGATCTCCCTTTGACCCCGGGGCATTGTCATGCTGAAACAGGAAAGGGCCTTCCCCAAACTGTTGCCACAAAGTTGGAAGCACAAAATAGTCTGGAATGTCATTGTATGCTGTAGCAATAAGATTTCCCTTCACTGGAACTAAGGGGCCGAGCTGAAATGAAAAACAGCATTCAGGCAGGTAGCGTTCTCCTGGCATCCACCAAACCCAGAATTGTCCATCGGACTGACAGATGGTGATTCATCACTCCAGAGAACGCCTTTCCACTGCTCCAGAGTCCAATGGCTGCGAGCGTTACACCACTCCAGCTGACACTTGGCATTGCGCAAGGTGATCTTAGGCTTGTGTGTGGCTGCTTGGCATGGAAACCCATTTCATTAAGTTCCCGACAAAGAGTTCTTGTGTTGACGTTGCTTCCAGAGGCAGTTCTGTAGTGAGTGTTACACCCTTCAGCCCTTTGAAACGTTGGCATCCTATGACTGTGCCACGTCGAAAGTTACTGAGCTCTTCGGTAAGGCCATTCTACTACCAATGTTTGTCTGTGGAGGTTGCATGGCTGTGTGCTCGATGTTATACACCTAGCAGCAACAGGTGTGGCTGAAATAGAGAAATTCAATCATTTGTTATTTATTATTATTATTATTATTATTATTTGAGGTGTGCCCACATACTTGTGTATATATAGTGCACTAAGGGCTGTTCTTAGTCATGACGCAACGCAACACTCCCCCTCTGGCTTTATTGCTTAAAGCTGCAATATGTAACTTTTTGGGCGACCTGACCAAATTCACATACAAATGTGAGTTATAGATCTGTCATTCTCATTGAAAGCAAGTCTAAGAGGCTGTATATCTGTTCTAAGTGTGCTATTTCTATCCTTCCCTGTTCTTAAGTTTCAATTTAGCATCTTTCGGGTTTTGTCCACCAGCTTCAAACAGCTGAAAAAATATATATATATTGGTTAAAGAAAATGTATTTCACAGCGGTTTAGATGGTACAATGATTCTCTACACAAACAACTACTTGTTTTGTCACATAAATTGAAATTAGGCAAACTATCAGGATTTTAGCAACCAGGAAATGGCAGAGGGATTGCTGCTTATTAGATCTTTAATTGTATTAGTTTGATACAAAATGGTTCTGCTCTCCATAGGAAATCACCAATCAATATGGCAGCAACATTACATTGATAGGCACACACAGCAATCCTGTAACCTGCGATTTTGGCAAGCGACAATGAACTGACCACTCCAAAGAACCCCATCATCACAGTGGCAGCTTGATCTACTAACAATCAAACAATGCTTTCTTGGATGATGGCTGCTCTTTGGTATTTGATCCTTTTTCTGGTGTACACCGCAATATTGTAACCTGGATGTGTTTGCTCAGCTTTCTCCTTGGTCCTTGTCTCCATGCACAGCCTGAACACGAACACACGTGAGGAATAGACCTACACATGGACACACGCACACACACATCCTCCTGCAAGATGAGAATTTGTTTACGTTACCCATGCATTTGTGTCCAATTCCATTAAATATTAAAAAGAGCACAGGAAGTTAGTTGTTCAGCCGGTATCTTTCAAGCTGCGACCTGCCTAGGTCATTGGGAAGCACACGGAGCACGGCTAGACCAATTTCTCATCACTACATCTGGGGGAATAGCCCATTGAGAACAACAGAGCCAGGCAAGGCATGTTAACCGATGCACAATTTGAATATTGCATTTGCCTGGTGCACAACATCGATTTTCATTCCATAGCTGGTGGATATAAAAAAAGGCTGAAAAATATGTATGGATCGTGCTATATGCTCGACAAATTGTGGGAAATGGAAGCCTAAAAGAAATAGATGATTATCATGTGCATGGCTAAAGGTAGCGCTCTCTGACACTGAGCAGTGCATGCTGGAGTTGCATGAGTAGACTACCGACGCCGAGATACAATGGAGGGTACTTCTGACTGACGATGTCAGAAGGACCTCATTTCTGCTGTGAATATCCATGCAGTAACCAAGCCACCAGTGTGACTGCGAGTGGGATGATGGGTTGTTGTGTGCCATCCAGCCAAGATTTGTGCCCGAACACAACAATTGAAATTGGATTCTTCAATTGAAAATGGCCCCATTGATTTCTTTGACGATTTCTCAGTTCATGAACAAAATGTCTATTAACTTCCTAAGTTGACTGCGTTGACAACTGAAACTACCCCGAACCTACATTTCGTTGGACCACACAATGTAACATCTCAACATGTACAGTGAGTCTGTATAATCTGAATTTTAATGTTACTAGGATCCCCATTAGCTGACACCGTGACATCAGCTAATCTCGCTGAGGTCCATCACAGACTAAAAAAATATTATTATTCTTAAAATGTACAATTTAAATTGAAGATAATAGAAACATTGTCACGCCCTGGCCTTAGTATTTTGTGTTTTCTTTATTATTTTGTCAGGCCAGGGTGTGACATGGGTGATTTATGTGGTGTATTTTGTCTAGGGGTTTTGTAGTTATGGGATTGTGTTTAGTTAAGTATTCTAGGTAAGTCTATGGTTGCCTGGAGTGGTTCTCAATCAGAGGCAGGTGTTTATCGTTGTCTCTGATTGGGAACCATATTTAGGCAGCCATATTATTTAGGTCTCTTGTGGTTTATTGTTCCTGTCTCTGTCGCACCAGATAGGGCTGTTTCAGTTTTTCCGTTTCTTGTTTTGTATATTGTTCATTTTTCATCTTTCATTAAAGATGTATAAAGATAACCACGCTGCGTTTTGGTCCGCATCTCCTTCGACGGAAGAATCCCGTAACAAACATTTAACAAATAGACCTTACCGTACCTGACAGGTAACACAGTTACGAATGGCTAACGGCTGATTGATATGGTTGGTCACGCACTGCATCCAAACTAATCACAATTATTCCTATTTCAAATTGAAAGATTATGAAACAGATGACATTCTGGCCGATAATCGAAGCTGATGTAATACCCAGATCTTAATCTGATTAAAGTGGAACTGCAAATCAGGTTATCATGTTACATCTACGATCAACAGACCTGTCTTTAGTCATCTTGAGTTACAAAGAGAAGCCTATGCGAATTAGAATAATATTAAGGGCCAATGGAATCATAAATGAGTGTGGAATGAGACGTAGATTAATTGATAGCCAAGTTGTTTTTGACAAACTTCCTCTCGAGGAGGAACAAACGGGAAATTTGTCATTAATCGTTTTACATTTATTTCCTGACAACAAAGAAAAATGGTGATTCTTAAGGTGCTGAAACATGCTATTAAACGGATAAAAGATCAAGAAAAACGGCTCCCCGCTGCGTTCGTTGTATGAGCAATTATTAGGTTCTATAAAACCTTAATGGTAAAACGTTTGTAGAGAGCTAAGGTCAGGGAAGCCTGTTGAGTATACCCTAAACTTGTTTTCCCTCACTTTGTTCACTTAATTAGGTCTTTGTATACGCGTGCGCCTTAACTGTGTATGTGTTTGAGTTGAGTTTCTGTTCTCAACATAAGCTTGTTTAGTGTTTCTTCATATTGGAGTGTGTGAGTGGGCGTTTTTCTCATACAAACTTTTTCCGTGCCTTTTTTGGGGATTGGCTACACCTGTATGTCAGAAGTATGGTTTTACCATTGTTCCTGTCTGGTAGTGTGTGTCTGTGCGTGCTCTCTCTTAAGTATGCATATAGTATATATGTGAGAGAAAAAAATGAATCTGGTTCGGGAAAATTGTACGTTTAGCCTACAGGTCTCTCTGTATGTTTGTGTGCCACTGTATGTATGTTTGTGAGTGTGCTGAACCTTGGTGTGTGTATATATCCTAGCGTGGGCAGGCACCAGGGCGGGGGTGGACAGGGCAGGTCTCGGGTAGCAGTAATGAGATATAATTGCATATATGTTGCCATAGGCACTACTTGCAACAGCCCAAATAAACAAACAACAAACCCATTGTTGTTGACACGTGGGTCAACACCCTTAGTTGCTCGGTGACCCCGTGTCAGCCCAGCTGTCTTTCCACCCTCTCATTACCGGCACACACAAGATGATGGAAGTCACAAGTAGGGATCATGCATGGGGGAAAAAGAAAACTTAAGTCGCCACCAGTCCATTTTCAGGTTTAATCTACAGTATGGCCTGAAACAATAAGCTTTTCAGTATTAAAACAGCATTATTACTATTATTTTCAGGCATCATACATTGAACGCAACTCAGATGAAGGGCATTTCGCAGCAGAGGGAAGCGTTGTTTCCCAGCGTGTTGTTGATTGTGGTTTTTAGTCCGGTTGCTTATTCAGTAAATGGCCCTCTTCAAACGGCTGTCGTTTCGCCACATGCCTTCCAACATACAGGTGACTCAACTCACATGATTTCATGCACACACTATGTCAAAAGCCCGTTGCCGTGAATCAATCTGCACCATTTGGCAGCAGAAAAATACATTTCTCTTCGAGGAACCCTTTGTGCTTTGAGAACATCAATTCACAATGAGCTACTTGACTAATGTCGTCTCTAGTCTAATGAAAGGTAATATTTCCTACCCGTCACTCATGAACTGGTAAATAATAGATCAATGACGAGGTGAGGATAGTAGCTGCACACGATGGAAAAACCATCAGATTTGTTATCTGCTGAATAATGGCTGTAGAAAATGCTAACAGAAGGACCTGGGCTGGATCACCTGGGCAAGGGTCTCTGATGTCATATTTGAAAGAACTTGTAGAAAATACACTTTATGACACTGTCACGAACCATTATGACCATCATACTCATATAAGCCAAATGAGCCTATCTGTCAAGCCCTTATATCAGTCATCAGTCAAAAAGAGGGTGTCTTGTCCTGCTCTTGAAATCTGCTCCTGTATTCATCCCAGTCATCAGCAACAGAGCATTGGGGTAGGTGCATGTCTGACATCAATGTGTGCGCAATTACAATTTAATTTGGTCAATAAAAATAAAGGAATACAACATAAACATACTGTTGACATTTAGGCTATGGTGTAATGGAATGGTTTGTCTTGTGTGTTAGGTTTTAGTGGGTTTTTACACTCTTACGTCAGTGCCATAACCATCCATAAAATAACTACCATGGTTGGTTTAGTGGGTTTTACACTCTTACGTCAGTGTCATAACCATTCATAAAATAACTACCATGGTTGGTTTAGTGGGTTTTACACTCTCACGTCAGTGCCATAACCATCCATAAAATAACTACCGTGGTTGGTTTCGTGGGTTGTTTTTACACTCTTACGTCAGTGTCATAACCATCCATAAAATAACTACCGTGGTTGGTTTAGTGGGTTTTTACACTCTCACGTCAGTGCCATAACCATCCATAAAATAACTACCGTGGTTGGTTTCGTGGGTTGTTTTTACACTCTCACGTCAGTGTCATAACCATCCATAAAATAACTACCGTGGTTGGTTTAGTGGGTTTTTACACTCTTACGTCAGTGTCATAACCATCCATAAAATAACTACCATGGTTGGTTTAGTGGGTTTTTACACTCTTACGTCAGTGCCATAACCATCCATAAAATAACTACCATGGTTGGTTTAGTGGGTTTTTACACTCTTACGTCAGTGTCATAACCATCCATAAAATAACTACCGTGGTTGGTTTAGTGGGTTTTTACACTCTTACGTCAGTGTCATAACCATCCATAAAATAACTACCGTGGTTGGTTTAGTGGGTTGTTTTTACACTCTCACGTCAGTGTCATAACCATTCATAAAATAACTACCGTGGTTGGGTTAGTGGGTTTTTACACTCTCACGTCAGTGCCATAACCATTCATAAAATAACTACCGTGGTTGGTTTAGTGGGTTTTTACACTCTCACGTCAGTGTCATAACCATCCATAAAATAACTACCGTGGTTGGTTTAGTGGGTTTTTACACTCTCACGTCAGTGTCATAACCTAAATATGTGACAGTGTTATGAACATATTATGACAGTTTATGACAAGTTATGTAAAGCTGTTATGACATATGACATGGTTATGACCGTGTAAAAGTGTCACTGGTTTAGTCAAGGTGGGCGAGAAGAATGTGAGAAGTCTATCTCTGGGATATTACTTTATGCTTTGTGTTTCTACAAAGCAGAATCATTGTAAGCGAGCAATGTAGCCGGTACATTTTCATCTAATCTTGTCCTAATAATACAGGTCATGGTTGATGGCGGGACATTATTTTGTTTGACTGGGAAGAAGATATGCCGGGCCACATTGGTGTAGCGGTATTGCAATGCCAGCCGCCGGCTTCGGGGGAGGGGGGGAGCGGAGGGGTGAATAAAGTTCTGCTGTATTGCAAATGTATTTTGAGGCAAGGCGGGCTGTCAGCCCTTGAAAAAAGCAAACATATCTATCTTAGCAGGACACCAAATTGGATAGGACCATGCCAAGTTTCTGCATGGCAGGATGCCAATGAGTCTGGAGCAAGGGCAGGATAGAGAGAGGAGAGAGGGAACAAAATAGGAGAGCAAGAACAAAGGAGACTGAGGAAAGATAATTGGAGTGAGAGAGAGAGAGAGAGAGAGAGAGAGAGAGAGAGAGAGAGAGAGAGAGTGGAAAGGGGCAATTGAAGGGTGATATGAGGGTAGAAGGCTTTTGGGGAGATGTAGTTCACAGCAGCTAACTTGTGACGTGCATACAAAGTGAGATTGAACAGTGTGCGAGTGAACAACTTTGGTAGCACAGTGGTCTGCTTGGAGCTGTCCCTGGTTCTGAAGAGGACTATGTTGCTGTCCACTGTGCTGAAAAGGCTACAGTTCCATATTGTGACTGTCCTAGCATTTACAGAGTGGTAGTTTATGGTTCCCAATTGGGGGATAAAGACGACGTCAGTAGCACCACATCAATGTCATGTGTTATTATCCTTGTGAAAAATATTTAGGCCTACAATATGACAAATGGCTGATGATAAGTTGTATGAAGTCCTACTTGTCCAAAGACATCCCCCTCTGTCTCTTCGTCTCTTTCTCTCCCTCTCCCCATCCCCCATCTCTCTCTGTCCTCCCCTCTTTCCTCTCTCGCTCTCTTTTTCTCGCTCTCTTTCTCTCTCTGTGTTTTGGTGGGAAACAGCCCAGCTTCCATGCAGTGAGCTAGAGAGCCGAATGACTAACGACTACTTTCAGAGCACAAACATCACATAATCAGGGAACGCAAAAAAATCTGTCACAGTACTTCAGCATTAGTTTGAGTCATTATGGCCCAGACTCCATTAATCTAAAGTTACAAAACAAACCAACAATCAACCATTCCCTCTCTCAACACATATGGAATCATGTAGTAACCAAAAAGAGTGTTAAACAAATTTTGAAAAAAATATATTTGGATTTGTTTAACACTTTTTGGTTACAACATGATTCCATATGTGTTATTTCATAGTTTTGATGTCTTCACTACTTTTCTATAATGTAGAAAATAGTACAAATAAAGAAACACCCTTGAATGAGTAGGTATGTCCAAACGTTTGCCTGGTACTGAATCTCATATGACAGTAGGTGGGGGACGACATTGCCAATGATTGTTCATCCCTGTTGTGTTTTGGTGCAACTGTGGGTTTGATAATGATAATGCAACTTTGCAGTTTGTTGCCATTCGTCTTTGTCGGACTGGGAGGACGCAGACAAAACAAAAGAGAGTACTTAAGAAAACTGTGAAAACGGACTCAGAAATGCTACTGTTATTGTTCAGGTTTGAACTGACTGCATAAATTGCACCACCAGCCTATTGTGAAAATACCTATTAGTTTGAAGTGGATTAAGAGTTACAGGGCTCTTCAGATCATCAGGTCATGGTTAGTCAAGGCAGAGAAAGACACTTGTCGTCACCCATTCAGTCATCTTCTTGGCATAGAGGGAAGTGCTGCTAACTCTTTTCAACAGTGAATAGCTGGCAAATTACTCCCTTCATTGGCTACATATTATGTCAGGCTGTGCAAACTCTTAATAGCTGTCACAGATTGTCATACTGAAACCCCCTGCGGCAAACTTAAATTTTTAACCACAATCTCGCCTTTTCACCCTCCATTTCCCTCCAAAAAAAATCCTGAAGCGAGGCTGGGGCAGTCGACTGACAAGGATTCTGACACATGACTTTTCAAGTGGCGGAATTATTTTAAAAGATATACCCCCGAAAACCTAGAGGGCCCAATGTGACCATCTGAGCCTTTGTCAAAGTTCACAGCTGGTTCGCTTAAGATAAGTCAGGGGGAACAAAGTCCCCTGAATGGAAGAATCACTGTGATATAGCGTCAATTGTGTGCCATACCTGCCTCACACTGAGAAATAGACTTGAGCCATTTTGGCCGCTCTGCAGTAAAATCCAAGAGCCACAAACAGACCGATTCCCTGTTGTGAAAGGCATTCACTGTGATATAGCTTCCATTGTGTGCCATACCTGCCTTACACTAAGAGAGAGACCTCAGTCACGTTGGCCCCTCTGCAGAAAAACCTAGAGGTATTTGGTGTTCCGATTCCCTGTTGTGAATACATCGGCTGTGACAAAGAACCTCTCTTCCATAGAAGGCATCTGCTTCAGGAGAGATCTCTCACTATTCTCATTTTAGTACAGTATACCTTTGCGAAGACTGTTACAATGAAATAAATTAATGCTTGGCCAAGAATCTTCAACATTCTCTTTGTTTGACTTCACAAAGGCCAATTCTCAACGATAAATATCATGAATATATCAGCTACATTCATTTTGACATGAATGAAATGAACATGACGATTTGACTCAGAAATACAAAACCAAGGATGAAGGAGCCTTTCCATTCAAATAAAGATCATCGTTGTTTAAAAGCCAGGCAGACATACCGTATACTGCCTGGAAGGCAGAAGAATTCCCTCCTCAATGTACAGCCTTTGTGATGCTGACACGTCTGACTAACTTGCACTAACTCCTCGTGACTCTGAGTCTGTCCTAATATGGACACTGTATCAATGGGCTGTGGGTAAAACCTATGGGCTGTTGTGATCCAACATATTGTTTAGTGCAGAAAAACCAGACACTTCAGATGCTTCAACAGAACTAAGCTGACACAGCATTCTGTGTTCCCTCTCTATCTCTGATCTCAATGCTCTTAGCGTGATATTGACAGTGCAGCGAGAGGACGGTTTACTTATGATAACACAGCAGAGGCAACCTTTGAGGGAGATTATTGTAATGCTGAAAGGTTACAGGATGTTTTATTCGTCCACGATGGGAGCTGTTCGCATGGCTCACTGCTTTAAATCCTCCTCGGGCATTTGCATAATGATGACAAGAGCCCGGTCCGAATGGTAGTGGGGTTCAACAACTTGACATATACAGTGCTTTTGAATGTCTTATTTACTGGCTCTGGGAAGACATTCAAACAGAATGGCAAGGCGCCTTTACAAAGAGTCACATTCAGACACAGCAATTTGGACTTTATAAATAAGCAAGTGTTTCTCTGAGCAAATACCCCATATCCCACTCAGTATATGCTGAGAATATGGGGGAGAGTATGGTGTCCGAACTGAGACACAAAGTCACAAAGGACACATCTGAATCAGAATGAAGTCCTCCTACAAAAAAACTTCCCATGCCTTCAATAAGAATGTATTCATTTGTATTTTGAACGTGCATTCATTCCTCCCGCCCTCCCACCTAGGAAAGTCGAAGTGAAGGACAAAAGTTCCAGAGGCTGGGTTCCAATTCCACCAGCTTCTCTTATTTGAGTATTCCTAGAGCAGATTAAGAGAAACGTGTGCAGTACCATATCTATCTTCCAACGTCCTCCACCATTGAGAGGCCCACTCCAGTACATTGACCATGTGGAAATCTGTCATAGAGGTGTCAGGGGCTGACTGAAGGGGTCCTCCTCTTTCCTCTGCTTTAAGTCCTGATTTGACTGACTGACTACATGTCAGAATACTCTCTATAGCTGAAACTATGCCTGACACTATGCTAATTTATCTTTTTCTATATGTCTGCCCTCGCCTCTCTGAGCCAAACTTGAGCTGTTCAAAGTTGGAATAATCCACTCAAAAATCTTTGGGTGTTTTTTTTTTCATTCGCTCACTGTTGATACAGTCCCAAAATGTTTTGCATGTCAGCAATCAAGTTTTTGCTTTTGAAAGTGCTGTATACTGAAAACTTGACTGCTGACATGCAAACATTTTTGTTATTGTATCAAAAGTGGACTAATGAAAAAATATATTACAATATGTTTGGAGGAGTGGAATATTCCTTTAAGGTACATCTCTGTGCCTATTGACGAAGCAATAAACACTCTAAATGGGGTCAAAAGCATTCCCAATGTTGAGGTATTATGCCATGATGAAATACCCATTCTACATTACCGTGAGATGTTTTTCCTTCTGTCTCTCTTCATCATTTCTGTATATTTGTATTAGCTTTAAACCAATGTGATTTGTAGGGCTTTTGAGACGTCAAAGAGTGTAAAACAGAGCGCTGGCTTGGATCGGAGAGGATGTCACGCCTTGGTCTTAGTATTTGTAGTAGTGTTTTCGTTAATTATTTGGTCAGGCCAGGGTGTGACATGGGTTTATTTTGTTGTATTTCGTATTGGGGTTTTGTAGTTATTGGGATTGCGGC
Source organism: Oncorhynchus keta (assembly GCF_023373465.1). Taxonomy (NCBI): domain Eukaryota; kingdom Metazoa; phylum Chordata; class Actinopteri; order Salmoniformes; family Salmonidae; genus Oncorhynchus; species Oncorhynchus keta. The sequence continues at coordinate 8,701 of NW_026289108.1, read as the reverse complement.
TGAGTACGGTTGTTGTATAGGCTTGGCTGCCTGAGGCGGTTCTCAATCAGAGTCAGGTGATTCTCGTTGTCTCTGATTGGGAACCGTATTTAGGTAGCCTGGGTTTCACTTTGTATTTCGTGGGTGATTGTTCTTGTCTCTGTGTAGTTGTTCACCAGACAGGCTGTATTAGGTTTTCACGTTCCGTTTGTTGTTTTTGTATTTTTAAGTTATTTCATGTATCGTCGTTTCTTTATTAAAGACATGAGTAACCACCACGCTGCATTTCGGTCCGACTCTCTTTGACAAACGAAGAACGCCGTTACAGAGGAAAGATCTCATAACCAGCCCGCTGTGTAATTTCACTTACTGTTGAGCATGAGGCCAAGACAGCCGCAATCATTGTCATCTTCAATCGAGGCTACATCCAGATCCACAACAGGACAATTACAGTACATGCTTCTTGTAGGGCTTTTCCACTGCAGCACCGGTATTACTCCTAATATGTGAAATTGCGTTTCCATAGCTAATAGCCATCGGGCGTACGACTTTGACAACAGCTATTGAGGAATGCTTCCTTTGAAATCAATGAAAGCTGCTGGACTGCTGCTCGTAGCGTCCAGTGGCAGCGTCCAAGCTCAAGAATTGCAGAGGTTCAATTAACAATGGTTGACACGCATGTTCATTCTGTCCTCGTGAATTGAAATCAATTTGATTTTGGTTGGTTTCTGTGTAGCAGGTAGAACGTCACATTGACGGCACATTGATGGTGACGAGTGTAGTGTAGCTGAAGTGTTCAGCTGACACTAAGGACTTGGGAAAAGCAGAATCAAAACACTTTGAATCCCATAAACAGTTCCATTTGATATGGAAAAGCCTCAACAGTTAACCATTGGTATGTTAATGTCTCCAGAAAATGTCCATACTGGCTCAGTCGAGGCTAGCCGCACGTCGCCTAGCATGATCAATGAGTTAGCCAGATAACTCCTGAGCTGTTCAACTTGTACTGTACAGGATATTACTGGGTAGGGTGTCAGTTACCCTAGCTGTTAGAGGGTGAGACAGCAACCGGCCGGTTGCCTGTTAGAATGCCAGATCCGAAGGGAAAACTCCTAGATGCCATTGCCTGCCTGTTGTGTTCTTGAGTAAGGCGCTTAACCCCCTACAACAACAGCTCCCGGGAGCCCAGTGTACCCACCTAAAAAACAACAACAGTGTATGTGTGTCTTCGGTGGTGTTGGGTTAAAAGCGGAAGTCAAATTTCGGTTGGGCTTTGTGTGCAATAAAGTTATCTTCTCCACTGCAGTCCCATCAATGTGGATAGGTGGGTGCCCCTCTGCTGTTTCCTGAAGTCCACGATCAGCTCCTTTGCTTTGTTGAAGTTGGGAGAGAGTTTATTTTCCTGACAGCACACTGCCAGCGGCCTCACCACCTGTCTTGTCATTGTTGGCAATCAGGCCTACTACTGTTGTGTTGTCTGCGAACTTGATGACTGAGTTGGAAGGCCATGCAGTCATGGGTTAAAAGAGAGTACACGATGGGGCTGAGCACACACCCTTGTGGGGCCCCTGTGTTGAGAATCAGTGAAGGGGGGTGGCCCATCAGGAAGTCCAGGACCCAGTTGTACAGGGTGGGTTCAGACCCAGGGCCTCAAGCTTAATGATGAGCTTGGAGTTGAATGCTGAGCTATAGGCAATGAACAGCATTCTTACGAGGTATTCCTCTTGGGTATTTCTCTTGTCCAGATGGGGTAGGGCAGTGCGATGGTGATTGTATCGTCTGTGGATCTATTGGGGCGGTAAGAAAATTGAAATGGGTCTAGGGTGTCAGGTAAGGTAGAGGTGATGTGATGTGATCCTTGACTAGTCTCTCAAAGCACATGATGATAGAAGTGAGTGCTACGAGGCAATAGTCATTTAGTTCAGTTACCTTTGCCTTCTTCTATACAGGAACAATGGTGGACATCTTGAAGCATGTGGGGACAGCATACTGGGATAGGGAGAGATTGAATATGTCTGCAAACACTCCAGCCAGCTGGTGCTCATGCTCTGATGACGCGCCTAGGGATGCCATCTGGGCCGTCAGCCTTGCGCCAGTTAACACACTTAAATGTGTTACTCACGTTGGCCACGGATAAGGAGAGCCAACAGTCCTTGGTAGCGGGCCGTGTCGGTGGCACTGTGTTATCCTCAAAGTGGGTGAAGAAGGTGTTTAGCTTGTCCGGAAGAAAGGCGTGGATTCTGCAACGTGGCTGGTTTTCCCTTTGTAGTATGTGATTGACCCTGCCACATTGAATTGCGAATCCACTTTTTCTCTATACTGATGTTTTGCCTGTTTGGTTTGCCTTACAGAGGGAATAACTACACTGTTTGTATTTAGCCATATTCCCAGTCACCTTGCCATGGTTAAATGAGATGGTTCATGTTTTCAGTTTTGCACGTGAATGCCATCTATCCACCCTTTCTTGTTAGGGTAGGTTTTAATTGTCACAGTGGGTACAACATCTCCTATACACTTCCTGATAAACTCAGGCACCGCATCAGTGTATTCGTCTATGTTGTTCTCGGAGACTACCCGGAATACATCTCAGTCCGCGTGATCAAAACAATCTTGAAGCGTGGATTCTGATTGGTCAGACCAGCGTTGAACAGTCCTTAGCACGGGTACTTCCTATTTGAGTTGCTGCTTATAGGAAGGGAGTAGCAAAATGGAGTTGTGATCAGATTTGCCAAAGGGAGGGCGGGGGAGGGCCTTGTAGGCATCCCACAAGTTGGAGTAGCAGTGGTCGAATGTTTTAGCAGCGTGAGTGCTACAATCAAGGTGTTGATAGAAATTCGGTAGAGTTATTCTCAAATTTGCATTGTTAAAATCCCCAGCTACAATAAATGCGGCCTCAGGATATGTGGTTTCCAGTTTGCATAAAGTCCAGTGAAGTACTTTGAGGGCCGTTGTGGTATTGGTTTGAGGGGGATATACACGGCTCTGACTATAACTGAAGAGAATTCTCTTGGGAGGTAATACGGTCGGCATTTGATTGTGAAGTATTCTAGGTCGGGTGAACAAAAGGACTTGAGTTCTATATGTTATCACATCATGAGTAATTAATCATGATGAGAGAGAGGGAGATTTATTCCTGTCTGCGCGATGAACTGAGAACCAATCCAAATCATCTCGGCTCCTTGCTCTGTCCATGCATTTCAAGGCTGCGTTGAATCAATGACCCAAGTCCAGTTCAGATAATCCCTAACATTGTGTCGCTGAGTTGTCATAGTGCTGCTGCAAATGTACATTGTCCCAGGGGTGTTGGCAAGCACGATGTAGTGTAAGTAACTTAATGTATGTTCCTCTTACTGTCCTGAATGCCTCTGTTGATTCTACACCTATTGTATGCTGTAATCATGTGCATATGAACCAGTTATACTGTTTACACTGAGATGTTGTGCCCTAGTAGGAAGTCCACTGTGTGCAGCTCACCCTGCTAAAATATAAATAACATTGGCATGTATACTTCTGATACGCTTCCCAATAAAGCAACAAAAACAAGAAAAGTGCTCAAAAAATAGCCCACATTAGAAATGTGGAGCCTAAGAATCAAGGTTCATGAAATCAATAACTTGCTAGTAATAGATGACATTTATATTCTGACTATCTCTGTAACTCACTTAGATAATACCTTTTGATTGTACAGTGGTAACAATACATGGCTATAACATCTACAGAAAAGACGGAAATGCCAATGGGGGCTATATTGCAGTCTATATTTAGAACCACATTCCTGTGAAGCTTAGAGAAAAGCATTTTAACTTCTTGGGGATAGTGAGACGCTAGCGTCTCAAGTGGCCACGTGAGACGCTAGCGTCTCAAGTGGCCACGTGAGACGGTAGCGTCTCAAGTGGCCAATAGCCTCGGGAAATGCATAGCCCCAAATTCAAATAAAACGCGATAAAACTTAAACTTTCATTAAATCACACATGCAGGGTACTCAATTAAAGCTACACACATTGTGAATCCAGCCAACTTGTCAGATTTTTAAAATGCTTTTCGGGCGAAAGCATGAGAAGCTATTATCTGATAGCATGCACCCACCTGAACCAGTTGTAAACAAAATAACTAGCGTAGCAGGCGTTACACAAACCGCTGAAATAAAATATAAAAACATGCATTACCTTTGACAAGCTTCTTTGTTGGCACTCCAATATGTCCCATAAACATCGAAATTGGTCCTTTTTTCAATTAATTCCGTCCATGTATACCCAAAATGTCAATTTATAAAGCAGGTTTGATCCGGAAAAAACAGCTTTCAAAACACAACGTCACTATAAAACATTTCAAAAGTTGCCTATAAACTATAAACTACTTTAGTAATACAACTTTAGGTATTTTTAAACGTTAATAATCGATCAAATTGTAGAAGGGGCAATCTGTATTCAATAGAGCAAGTAAACAAAACATGCACCATTTTCCCTCTTGCGTAACTATCAACAGTGTAACGTTGTTCCAGGATGTACCTCTTCTTCGTTGCACCAATGATTAACTCCAACCCAATTCCAAAGACTGGTGACATCCTATGGAAGTCGTAGGAACTGTAAAATGGTCGCTATCAAATTTCCCTTGGCAAAGACAACTGAGGGAACGGTCAGAGGAAAAGAAAAAAAAAAAGAATCTGAACAGTTTTTCCTCAGGGTTTTGCCTGCTACATAAGTTCTGTTATAGTCACAGACATGATTGAACCACTTTTAGAAACTTCAGAGTGTTTTCTATCCACACCTACTAATCATATGCATATCATATATTCCTGGCATGATTAGCAGGAAGTTGAAATTGTGCACGCTATTTATCCAAAAGTGGAAATGCTGCCCCTATCCTTAAGAAGTGAAATACTGTTGAAGTAATATGGCTACAGGTTCATCTGCCTCAGCTAAAGACCATTCTTGTGGGAAGTTGCTATAGACCACCAAGTGCGAACAGTCAAAATGTGTGAAATTCTGGGTGATTTCAATTTTGACTAGCTTTCATCAAGCTGCCCACTCAAGAAAAAGCTTCAAACTGTAAGAAGTGATCAGTCAACCTACCAGTAACAAACATCACAGGAATTAAATCATCAACATGTTTTGATCACATCTTTACCAATGCTGGCGAAATTCACTTTAATGCAGTATCCAAATCCATCGGATGTAGTGATCACAATATAGAAACCATATCTAAGAAAACCAAAGTTCCAAAGGCTCGGCCTAATATAGTGTTTAAGAGGTCATACAATAAGTTTGTAGTGATTCCTATGTCGATGATGTAAAGAATATTTGCTGGTCTGTGGTGTGTAATGTGGAGCAACCAGACAATGCACTTGACACATTTATGAAATAGCTTATTCCAGTTGCTAATAAGCATGCACCTGATGGGTTCTGAGGTCTAAACTTGAAAATATGAAGTATCCTTATTCATGTCACTGAGGGAGAGAATCGGGGTGACATTCTGTCAGAATATTTTATTGTTAGAAATCGGTGATCCTATGGGGAGTAGTGAGGAAGGAATTTTGGCCGATGTCAGGTCAGATGAAGTGAGGAAGAACAGATATCACTAAAGTTCTGTCTAGCAACAGAGATGAATTGGCTGTTCAGGGGTGTAAGGAGGGAGACTTGGCATAGGAGAAAGGATTAAATACTAGGGCTTGTTTGAATATGTATTTGTCCTATGCAGCTTTACTGTATGACCCAGTGGGTGAATAAATTTGGTTTGAGCTTTACTAAGCGTCTGTGAGATTTTACTCTGTTTATTTAGAACCTAACACACCCATTAAGATAATGACTGTAAAAACGTTTAAATTCCATTCATATTGAAAAATTGTATGGTTGAGAGGTATAAGGCAAAAAGAATGACAAATAAGTCTGGCTGCACAACCGATTGGCAAATGTTCTGCAAATTGAGAAATCCTGAGACTAAACTGAATAAAAAAGAAGAAGCAACTATACTATGAAACAAATATCAATTATATAAAGAATTACAGTAAAAAGCTTGGAGCACCTTAAATGACATTTTCTGAGCAAAAGGAAAACTCAATTCCATGGTCACCATTCATTGCAAAACCCACTGATATTGCCAACTACTACAATTTTTTTCTATTGCCAAGATTAGCAAACTTATGACTTGCCAACAACAAATGCTAACACTACACCCAAGTATAATTGACCAAATTATGAAAGACAAAGCATTTGTAATTTAGAGTTCTGTAAAGTGAGTGTGGAGAGGTGAAAAATGATTGTTGTCTATCAACAATGACAAGCCACCAGGGTCTGAAAACTTGGATGGAAAATTACTGAGAATAATAACGGACGGTAATTGCCACTCCTATTTGCCATATCGTCAGTCTAAGCCTGCTAGAAAGTGTGTTCCCTCAGGCATGGAGGGAAGCAAATGTCATTCCGCTACCCAAGAATAGTAAAGCCCCCTTTACTGGCTCAAAAAGCATGTTACCAACCCTCCAAAAAATAAACTTTTGGAAAAAAATTGTGTTTGACCAGATAAAATGCTGAAGGCCTACCTCCAAGAAAACAACATCTTACATGGAATGCAATCAGGTTTTAGGACTGGCCACAGCACTGTTTCAACAACATTGAAGGTTTTAAATGCTCTTTACAATAAGTTACATTGTGTATCTGTATTCATTGATTTGTCGACGGCATTTGACTCAGTGGACCATACTGTGTTACTGCAAAGGTTAAAATGTTGTGGAATTACTGGTCATACTCTAGATTGGTTTATAAATTACCTATCAAATTGCACACAATGTATAATGGCGGATGGTTGTGTTGTTATCCAGAGTTGTACTCAGGTGTTCCATAAGGTTCTGTTTTGGGCCCACTGTTGTTCATTTTGTATATCAACAACATTGGGGATCATATTCAAACGGTAGATGTTCAATGTTATAGATGGTACTGTTTTATTCAAGTGTAGAAGCTTATCTTTAGCTTTTGAAAATGCCCAAAGAGCATGTAACATCATACAACAGAATCTGTATGATTTAAGCTGTTTCTGAATTCGGTAAAGGCAAAGGTATTTTCAAATGCCAGCATGTTACTTAATCATGTCATTGCTACATTGGCTGGACATACTATAGAGCAAGTCAAAGTGTACAACATTTGGGTGTGTGGGTTGATGACAAGCTGAGCTGCATGTGGAGAACTTGATAAGGAAGCCTGCTGAGAATATGTCTTTATTTCTGGCACAATGCTTGTTTTTCTTTGAGGCCAGGAAGGAGCTGGTACGATTTACATGGTTTTGGTGGTTTTAGATTGGTGGTTTTAGATTTTAGTGATATATACAATGGGGCAAAAAAGTATTTAGTCAGCCACCAATTGTGCAGGTTCTCCCACTTAAAAGATGAGAGGCCTGTCATTTTCATCATAGGTATTATCAACTATCAACTAAATCCAGAAAATCACATTGTAGGATTTTTTTATGAATTTATTTGCAAATTATGGTGAAAATAAGTATTTGGTCACCTACAAACAAGCAAAGATTTCTGGCTCTCACAGACCTGTAACTTCTCTTTAAGAGGGCTCTTCTGTCCTCCACTGGTTACTCAGTATTAATGGCACCTGTTTGAACTTGTTATGAAAGACACCTGTCCACAACCTCAAACAGTCACACTCCAAACTCCACTACGGCCAAGTCCAAAGAGCTGTCAAAGGACACCAGAAACAAAATTGTAGACCTGCACCAGGCTGGGAAGACTGAATCTGCAATAGGTAAGTAGCTTGGTCTGAAGAAATCAACTGAGCAATTAGTAGTGGAAATGGAAGATACAAGACCACTGATATTCTCCTCGATCTGGGGCTCCACGCAAGATCTCACCCCTTGGGGTCAGAATGATCACAAGAACAGCAGCAAAATCCCAGAACCACACAGGGGACCTAGGTGAATGACCTGCAGAGAGCTGGGACCAAAGTAACAAAGCCTACCATCAGTAACACACTACGCCGCCAGGGACTCAAATCCTGCAGTGCCAGACGTGTCCCCCTGCTTAAGCTTTCAGTACATGTCCAGGCCCATCTGAAGTTTGCTAGAGAGCATTTGGATGATCCAGAAGAAGATTGGGAGAATGTCATATGGTCAGATGAAACCAAAATATAACTTTTTGGTAAAAACTCAACTCGTCGTGTTTGGAGGACAAAGAATGCTGAGTTGCATCCAAAGAACACCACACCTACTGTGAAGCATGGGGGTGGAAACATCATGCTTTGGGGCTGTTTTTCTGCAAAGGGACCAGGACGACTGATCCGTGTAAAGGGAAAGAATGAATGGGGCCATGTATCGTGAGATTTTGAGTGAAACCTCCTTCCATCAGCAAGGGCATTGGAAGATGAAACGTGGCTGGGTCTTTCCAGCATGACAATGATCCCAAACACACCGCCCGGGCAACGAAGGAGTGGCTTCCTAAGAAGCATTTCAAGGTCCTGGAGTGGCCTAGCCAGTCTCCAGATATCAACCCCATAGAAAATCTTTGGAGGGAGTTGAAAGTCTGTGTTGCCCAGCAACAGCCCCAAAACATCACTGCTGTAGAGGAGATCTGCATTGAGGAATGGGTCAAAATACCAGCAACAGTGTGTGAAAACCTTGTGAACACTTACAGAAAACGTTTGACCTCTGTCATTGCCAACAAAGGGTATATAACAAAGTATTGACCAAATACTTATTTTCCACCTATAATTTGCAAATAAATTCA